>NC_047087.1:272162173-272214673 GCF_902459505.1 Geotrypetes seraphini
AGGAGAGCGAGAGAAAGACCTGGAAGAAAGGAGAACAAATGCTGGATATGGAGGGGGGATCTGTAAGCAGACGAAAGACAGATAAGAGAGAGAGAGAGAGGCTTGGACCAAAGGGGAAAGACAGGAGGCAGATGCTTGACTATGGCAGGTACAGACAAAGGGGGAGAGACCCTGAGGAAGAACAGAAAGATGCAAGATCATAACAGAGGGAGAGAGAGGGAGACCTGGAACAAAGGTGGTGGCAGGTACAAAGGAGAACTGACAATGGATCTGGGGAGAGTAAGCAGAGAGAACAGAGAGAGAGACCTGGACCCAAAGGGGATGGGGCTGGATTGTGAAAGAAATGTCAGAAGGAAGTCCAACCAGAAACTAATTAAATCACCAGACAACAAAGGTAGGAAAAATGATTTTATTTTCAATTTATGTGTCAGCTTTGAGAATTTATATCTGCTGTGTGTATTGTGTGTATATGAAAATTAAAAGAAAAAACTGCATTATAATTAGTAAAGGGGGCAGGATCTGGGATAGAGCTTCGGTAATTTTAGGGCAGAGCTTGGGAGATCTGTGGTTGGGGGTACTTAGCTTGAAGTAGTTGAGAAACACTGCTGTAGGCAATCAGCCGGTGCCAGCGCCTCTCCTTCTCTTCCCTGTTGGCACCCCCTCTCATGGCCCATCTGGAAGGCCTCTGCGCATGCGTGGATGTCGACATGATGATGTCACGCATGCACGTGATGTCATCAAGGTAACATCCACACACTTCCGGGTGCCTCGAGCCGTGGCCACTACCTGCGGCCCTCGCTACATTTTCTGACTTTGTTGCGGCCCCGAATCATTTTTGAGTTGTGCAGGCCTGGTATATAATGACAGATATCTGTCTATGCATGTTAATAGTATGAGGACTATTTGATTGGGTAAGGGGTTCATGCTATATGTGGTTAAAACGTATACCGTAAAACTTTGGATTGCAAATCACTTGGTATGCAAGTGTTTTGCAAGACAAGTATAACATTTTATTAAATTTTAACTTGATATACAAACAATGTCTTGCAATACAAGTACATATAGTATTCACACATCACAACATAAGAACTGAGCCGATGGTTATTCTCTCTCTGACACTGCAAGAATGTAGTGACTGTTCTAAACAAGCAAAGTCTTGCAATACAAGTACATACAATATACATGCATCACATCATCACAACTGAGTCGATGGTTCTTTCTCTGATGCTGCAGGAGTGTAGTGACTCTTCTAAATGAGTGAGGTCTTGCAATACAAGTACATACAGTATTTTGAATTAAAGTTTTTGGGTTGTGGAACGAATTGCCTGAGTTTTCATTATTTCTATGGGACAATCACATTGATATATGAGTGTTTTGGATTACAAGCATTGTTTCGGAACAAATTATGCTCATAAACCAAAATTTTATTGTATACTTTTTCCTGAATTTTCACAGCAACAACAAAAGGGAGGGCTAGCCAAAGTAAGGCGGCAATTTATTTTCAAAACTACATACGTTGTGGCAAGAAAAATCTAACACAAGTTTCAGCAGTTTTCTTGGGAAATTTTCAAAGGGAAGGCATACCTACACATTCTTTGAAAACAGCTATAACATCTATATGTTTCCATAATTTTTACAACTGCCTCACACAGCAGAAAATACACAGGAAAATGACTTAGGGAGAAAGTTATCAACCCATTGAAGCAAGAGTACTATTCAAATTTGCTTGCATCTGTTTCAATTTGATATTTGGATTGTCTCCAATTTACCTTTCCTCTCACTTTGAGTTGCACAGGTCTGCTAAGACAGTGTTCTTCAACCTTTTTACACCTATGGACCGGCGGAAATAAAATAATTATTTCGTGGACAGGCAAACTACTAAGACTGAAATTTTTTTTTAAAAACCATCGCCACCCCGTCCCCGTGAGGTCGGTCCCACAAAACATCTGATCCCATCCGCACAAGCCTCAAATAGTTATGATTTTATATTGAACATATTTTATTAAAGTATAAAAAGAAACAATATTCTATACAATTGTCATTTTATAAATACAAATAATACAGGGCAAAGATCAACAAAACCCCTGTCTCCCCTCCCCTTCACATATATTCCCTCTACTATCAAGAAAACTGAATAAGCCAAATTATTACAGAATGCTACACAAATATCATGTAACAGAATACCACAGTCACACATGACAGGAATGGTGTTAGGGGAGTGGAACTAGGGCAACTGCCCCCTGGTCAGAGAGAGCCCTAAGCCAGCTGGAAGCTAAAGAAGCACTGCCTGGGTTTTGCACTCCCCAGTTATGTCTAGCAAGATACATATTTCAAATCTGATATATTTGAATCACAAGATAGAAATAAAATTATTTTTTTCTACCTTTTGTCGTCTCTGGTTTCTGCTTTCATTGCCTTTTCACTCTCTTCCAGCCAGTGTCTGCCCTAAGAACATAAGAATTGCCACTGCTGGGTCAGACCAGAGGTCCATCATGACCAGCAGTCCGCTCATGCGGCGGCCCTCTGGTCTAAGACCAGCACCCTAACTGAGACTAGCCCTACCAGCGCACATTCTTGTTCAGCAGGAACTTGTCTAACTTTGTCTTGAATCCTTGGAGGGTGTTTTCCCCTATAACAGCCTCTGGAAGAGCGTTCCAGCTTTCTACCACAGAAATTCCTTACGTTTGTACGGAATCTATCCCCTTTCAACTTTAGAGAGTGCCCTCTCGTTTTCCCTGCCTTGCAGAGGGTGAACAACCTGTCCTTAGCTACTAAGTCTATTCCCTTCAGTACCTTGAATGTTTCTATCATGTCCCCTCTCAATCTCCTCTGCTCAAGGGAGAAGAGACCCAGTTTCTCTAATCTTTCGCTGTACGGCAACTCTTCCAGCCCCTTAACCATTGTAGTCGCTCTTCTCTGGACCCTTTCGAGTAGTACCGTTTCCTTCTTCATGTACGGTGACCAGTGCTGGACGCAGTACTCCAGGTGAGGGCGTACCATGGCCCAGTACAGCGGCATGATAACCTTCTCTGTCTCTTCAGTCCAGCATCTGCCCCTTCCATTCACTGTCTGTCTTTCCCTGCCATCTCTCCTCCTGCCCCCCCCCCCCATTTGGTCTGGCATCCATCATTTTCCTTCTGTTCCCCTCATGGTCTGGCATCTCTGTCCTTCCCTCCCCCCTGTGGTTTTTAACATCTCTCTCTTCTCATTTCCTTCACTCAGATCTGATATCGTTCTCTGCTCTCTCTTCCCTTTTCCTCTCTGGTCTTCCTTCTCTATTTTCTGCCTCCATCTAAATTAAATTCTTTCTTACTATTTAGTCCCGTTTCCCTCTTTCACTGTGTCTATCCACAGCTTGTCACCCCTTTCCCTCACCCCTTCATTATCTTACTATTTTCTTCCCCCTTTACTTATCTCCTCCTTCCATCCAGTATGTGTTCTTTCCCCACTTCCATTCAGCATCTGCTCTCCCCTCTCAACTGACATCCATCTGCCTTCTGCTCTCTTCAGGGAAGATTCCACCAGTAAGGATTGGTGGGAAAACTGTGGTTGCTCAAACCCCGGGCAAGGTTCCGTTCGGTATTTAGACTCCATTTTAGATGGGACCGCCGTCACCATGTAGGGAGTCTCAAGGTTCCTGATAAGGGTCTGCCGGAGTACCGGGTTCAGCGGTAACCGGAGGGACTCTCGGGGCGGGGAAGGCATGTCCAGCTCCGCCAAGTACTCCTTGGAGTACCTCGAGTCAGATTGTAAGTCCAAGTCAAGGGCACGTCCCATGTCCTGGACGAACCTCGTGAAGGAAAGTCGATGGGATCCCGTGGCCCCTTGTGGGGACGGTGACCGAGACCTCCGTTTCGCCGAGAAGGAAGGGGAAGCCTCCCTTGAGTAGCGAGGTTCTCGCTTGGACCCTCGATCCGACACCGGGGACGCGCTATGGAAACGCTCCGGGGTCGAGGACCTGCGTCGCCTCGAGGAACCCCTCGGGGACGACGCCGGGGTACGGGATACCGACCGATGTCGGGTCGGGGACCCCTCCCCGGACTCCCTCGGCGAAAGCCTAGCGCCTCGGACCGGAGCCCCGGACCGAGGGGGAGTCAGTAGAAGCTTTGGGTTAGTGAGAGACAGTTCGGTAACCCGTAGCGGTCCCCCCGATCGAGTCGAGGGGGAGCGGCCTCGAGCCGGAGGGGAACTCCGAGCCTTTTTAGAGAGGGGCTTCGATCTTCGTTTTGCCCTGCGGAGCTCCGCCGGGGACGCGTGCCTCGAGTGCCTCGGAGAGGAATCCAAGGAAGAAGAGAGGCGGCGAAAACGGCGTGCTTTTCCCCGAGGGGTCTCGACGCGTTGCTCAGGCTGGTCCGGCGCACGCGAGGTCGAGGTCGAGGCTGGTTGAAGGTGAGCCATGGCAGCGGATAGCTCTGTTGTGATCATTGCTCGGAGCAGCTCCTGGAATACCGGCACAGACAGCATCGACGGCATGTCCGAGGCCGAAGTGCACTCTACCGGGGGCGATCTCGATTCAGAGCATTCCCGAGTGGTGGAGGCACGTCCCGAGGTCTTCGGGGGTTTCGCCGGGGCCGTGGGCAGGGAACTCCCCCCTTGTCCGGCCATTGTCCCCGAGGTTGGCTTCTTTGGAGGTATGGAACCTGAGGAAAGAAGAGGGGACTTACCCGGAGCTGAAGACTTCTGAGAGCTCGGGGTCTTCGAGGTCGAGTCCCGAGGCGGGGCCGAGGTACCCGAGGCCGGGGCCGAAGCCGGGGCCAATCTCGAGGCCAAGGTCAAGGGTTGATCGGCAGCAAATAGGTCCGCCATGAGGGCCCGTCGGCGGCGGAGCGCCCGGTGTTGGAAGGTTGCGCATCGGGGGCAAGTTTCTGTTGGATGATCGGCCCCCAGGCAGAGGATGCACCAGTGATGCGGGTCTGTGAGTGATAGAAGACGCTCGCACCCGGTGCACTTTTTAAAGCCCGAAACGGGCCAGGACATAGGAAATCCAGGCGACCGTGGCCAATCAGGCCACGCGGCTGCGACGACCCGGGAGCCCCCGGATCGCGAGAAAAAAGCGCGAAAAGTGCGAAGAGCAGGAAGAAGAAAAAAAATTTTATACGCACAGCGACTTTTAACGAAGAAAAAACAACAAATCGCGGTGCAAAGAAGGCACTGGGGCAGAGCTAAGAAAAAATGTGTCTTCTTAGCACAGCGGAAAAAAACGAACTGGAAACCATGAGGAGGGGATGCGCCCTCTAGTGGAGCAGGAGGCACACATGCGTGGTGCAGCACAGCAAGCTTGAATCTTCAATCAAGTTTGCTTGAAATGCTGTCCGCATCGGGGCTCCGTAGATGACGTCACCCACATGTGAGAATATCATGCCTGCTTGTCCTGGGATAAGGTAGGTTTTTACAGCTTTTCTAAAGTTAAGAAGTCCTTTAAGGGCTCTGATATGAGGAGGTAGGCTGTTCCAGAGGTTTGGTAAGAAATGGGAATAGGCTGTCTGGAGTTGGAAGGAATGTCTTGATGGTACATATAGGTGTATAAAGAAAAACTGCAGACAAGCATACAAGATGCAGGCTATATTTATTATAACAAAAATCGAATGTGGTTAATGTTACAACCTTTTAACAAACCAAGGGACCTGACACGGTCCGTGTTTCGGTTAACATGCCTTCATCAGGAGTCCCAGGTTGACCCCGTCTGGAATACTGTGTACAATTCTGGAGGCCGCATTATCAAAAAGATGTGTGGAGAGTTGAGTCGGTTCAGCGAATGGCCACCAGGATGGTCTCAGGTCTCAAGGATCTCCCGTATGAGGAACGGCTGGGAAAGTTGCAGCTATACTCACTCGAGGAACGCAGAGAGAGGGGAGACATGATTGAGACGTTCAAATATGTCACGGGCCATATCGAGATGGATGATCTCTTTTTTCTTAAAGGACCCACGGCAACAAGAGGGTATCCATTGAAAATCAGGGGTGGGAAATTTCATGGCGACACCAGAAAATATTTCTTCACCGAAAGGGTGGTTGATCGCTGGAATAATCTTCCACAACAGGTAATTGAGGCCAGCAGCGTGCCAGATTTTAAGAAAAGATGGGATTGGCATGTGGGATCTCTTCATGGAGGTAGTTAGGGGATGGGTCATTAGTGGGTAGACTAGATGGGCCGTGGCCCTTTTCTACCGTCATTTTCTATGTTTCTATGTAAGGTATCAAATTAAACCGCAAACAAAAAACGTAAGCCTATGTAAATCGGAGATAATTGCTGAACAACAGTCTCTGTATAGACTTGCTACGAAGTAAAAAGGTGGTAACATTAGCCGCATTCAATTTTTGTTATAATAAATATAGCCTGCATCTTGTACGCTTGTCTGCAGTTTTTCATTGTTTTCCTTTGTATTGTTTTCCTCACTGCAGATTGTGTTGGATTTTTTTTTTTTCCGTACATATAGGTGTATTTTATCTTGGGAGCATAGCATTCTCTTTGGGGTGCAGAGAGGAAGTTTATCTGAGAAGTATTTGGGTGTCACGTTGTAGAGGGATATATATGCCAACATTAGGCCTTTGAAAATACAGCGTCAAGTCTATCTCACCATGATAGATTCAGAGGGGTCCACGAAGCAAGTAAATCTTTAATCTGGGAGAGTAGAGTATCTTAGATATAATCAACTGAGATGTCAATTTAAAGTCTCTGTCAAAGGGTAAGCCCAGATATTTAATGCCCGATTTAACCCAGGTAAAAGGATAAGAAGTAATGGTGAATGGGAAACAGGCTGCATTTAGAGGCATGATTTTGGTTTTGTCTCAGTTGACTTTATAGCCAGACAGGTTGGAGAAAGATGAGATTAATTGCACTAGGGATATTAGGGAGGATTCAGGTTCAGAGAGGTACAACAAAACGTCATCAGCGTAGGCCAATAGTTTAAATTCCGTTGTAGCCATCGTTATGCCCTTGATATTGGGAGATTGCCTGATGGCTGATAACAGAGGTTCTAAAGCTAGATTAAATAACAGTGGGGACATTGGGCAACCCTGCCTAGTACCTCTATGAAGGATAAATGGAGCAGAGGACTCATTGTTAAGTTTTATGCTAGCAATAGGGTTATTGTAAAGGAGGGAGATCATGTGAGTAAAAGTTTCCAGAAGACCAAAGTGAGACAGTACACAGAATAGGTATCTCCACTCTACCCTGTCAAAAGCCTTTTCAGCATCAAGGCATTCAACCAGTAGAGGATCTTCATTAGACAGGACAGAGTGGAGAACATGACATAATAATCTGGTATTATCAGCACCATATCTTCCTTTCAGAAAGCCCACTTGATCTCTGTGGATAAGAGAAGGCATAATATGATCTAGCCTGAAAACCAGAAGCTTGGCAAAAATTTTATAATCCAAGTTCAGTAGAGAGATTGGGCAATAATTTTTAACTAATTGAATGTCTCTATTCGGTTTCGGGAGAACAATAATGTTAGCTTCATGAAATCGGTGTAAGTTATTGGGAGATGCAATGAGATCTTGATAGTAGTTCAGGAGGTGTGGTGATAGGAGGGATGAGAATGATTTGTAGAATTCTGATGGTAGGCCATCAGGTCCAGATGCTTTTGCAGGTGCCATGGACGAAATGACTTTAGAAGTTTCAGATGTGGTAATGGGTTGTTGCAAAACCTGAGTTTGGTGTTCAGATATAGAAGGTAGATCTATGGATTGGAGAAAGTCCATAATATGTTGAGTTGAGGCTGATGATTCAGACGTGTAGAGGGACTCGTAGAAAGTGTAAAATTCTTCCAAGAAATCTTTGGTGGAGGTATTAATTTTCCCTGAATTCGATTTAATATGAGTCACACAATGTTTTGTCCGCTTCCCTTTAAGGTGCATAGCCAGCTGATGACCAGCTTTATTGGAGGAAGCATAATATGTGGCAGAGCGGCGAAACAGAAGCCAGATTGCTGAAAATTTCATTATATTGAAATTTAAGACGTTGTAGATTTTTATATGAAGAAGAGTCATAATGGTGATACAGTTGGGTTTCCAGCGTATGGATGTCGGCTTCCAGTTGTAGGAGAGTTTGCTTCTTCTGTTTGAGGCAAAAGGCCGAATAACTGATTGATTCGCCTCTAAGCCATGATTTATACGACTCCCAAAGGATGGCGTAGCTAGAGACAGAGTTTAGAATAGCGGAGAAGAAAGCCTTAGATTCAGTGTTGATATGTGAAATAAACTCATCATGAAGAAGAATAGTATTCAACCTCCAGGTTTTAGGAGTAGTTACGACGGACCAAAGCATGGAACAAGATATGGCCGCATGGTCTGAGATGGTGATGTCATGGATTTTAGCAGAGGTGATGGGGGGCATGATGTCTTTGGAACCCAGTATGTAATCAATTCTGGAGAATGTTTGATGGGGTGCGGAGAAAAAGTAAAGTCTTTTGTTGTAGGGTTCAGAATCCTCCAAATATCTGACCATCCATAGGTATTCATTAATTTGGTCAAAGAAGCACGTATTCTAAGTTTTGCTGGTTTACAGGTAGAGGATCTATCCAGAAACAGATCCAGTGGAAAGTTGAGATCTCCTGCAATAATGTAACATAACATGGTAAATGACGGCAGATAAAGACCTGTATTTGAAGATAGGGGGGATTTGCAGATAGTGTGAAAAAATTGGAAGAAGGATGGGTCATCCACGTTTGGAGCATAGATAATGGAGATATTCAGTGGTCTCCCTTCAATGGATCCTCAAGAAACAACCATCGGCCGTTAGGGTCAAATTTGTGTGAGGAGAGTTGGAAGTTGAGTGATTTTCCTATCAACGTGATGACACTGTTTTTTTTATTTCCAAGTGCTGGGGCAGCAAAACATTGTTGGACCCATCTGCCAGCTAGTTTCTGCGCCTCCTCCACACTGAGATGAGATTCTTGTATGAGGCAGATATCTGCTCTAAGATGTTTGAAGTAATGTAGTATTTTCTTCCTTTTGATGGGATTATTAATGCCTTTAACATTAAGGGAAACAATGTTTATATTAATCATTTAAAGGAAATAGGCAAGTAGTAAGTCAGCAAAGCCATGAAGGTGATTTCTTACTATATCCACAGCAGAAGAGACAGCAGCTTCAGTCAGTCGTGTAGGAAAAGATATGCAAAAGAGTAGGTAGAACTCCATAATTTATGGGTACAAACTTGAAAAGAAAAAAGAAAAAAAAGTTTTTAAAATGAGGTATTCATGCTGATAAGAAAGAACATTGAGCAAAAAACAATGAACCAACCATGGGGGTCGCATGCTGACAAGATGTGCTCAGCAAAACCCTCTCCAGGCCATTGGAACGAGCAAGAGACTTGAGCCCCTGAAAAAGAAATGGAATGCAAGAGTACAGAATCTGGTGTTTCAGGTCATTTCACTGGCGTTTTCCTCTAGGTATTTCTGCAAATCAACTGGTTCATCAAAGTTCTTTGTTGTACTGCGATATGTAATCCGCATTCTGGCTGGGTAGAACAAGCCATATTGTGTGCCGATGATTTTTAATTGAGGGCACATGGAGAGGAAAGCTTTTCTTTTTTGTGCAGAGGATTTTGAGAGGTCAGGAACAAATAGTACCCTCTTACCATCCAAAAGTAATGAGGGTTGGGATTTGGCAGATTGTAGAATTTGTAATGCTTGCGGGTACCTCAGGACTTTTAGAACGATCGGTCTTGGCAGTCTTGACGGGGATGGAGGGCCCGAGGGTACTCTGTGCGCACGCTCAATTTCCAAGGGGGGGGGGGGTTGAATTTTATTCTCCAGAATAAAAGTATGCAGGTATGAGATAATATCTTTCCTCTCAGCCCCCTCACAGAGCCCGATTATGCGCACATTATTGCGGCGCACTCTGTTTGATAGGTCTTCGATATCGCGCTGCAAAACAGACATTTTGTTTAGGCCCCGCTGAACATCTAGAAACTGAGTGTCATGTGCTGACAGCCTTTCTTCAGTGAGATCAAGGCGCACATTATGTTGCTTCAGCTGTAGCATATTACTTATTTCTGATTTGATGTCGGCGGTAGCTGCCAGGTTTTCCTACATGAGGCCTCTCAGTATTTGTAAATCTGCTGAGATGGACTCTCCATGATCTTAAAAGAACTGGCCTTGTCTGGAGACGGGGGCTCGTGCTTGGATCTCTTTGATGCGTTATGTGATGGCGTAGTGCCGATTTGAGGAGATTCTGCAGTTTTGAGTGACTTAGACGCCATTACTGGTAAGAGAAAAGTATAGCACTGACCTGAAATATCTCGGTAAGGGGCTGAAAAAGAAATTTATAGCGTGGGCTGGAGCGGAGAGAAAACATTAAGCAGCCATCTTGTAATCAGTCACGTGACGCCCCCCATTCATATCTAAATTTTACCTGTTGTTCTCCAGTTTTATCTCCTTCTTTTTACCTCTCACTTAACATTTGAGAAAACTACAGGGATAATTCCCTGAGGTCGATGGATGAAAGTTGAGACAGGGGAGCAGAAATCTTCCCAGGACGGTTAGTAGATTTGTTAATTAAGTTAGTGTAATAAGAAGACTCACCTATTTGACAACTAACAGTCTTAGTTTCTGTATAACTCCCCCCTCTTATTTCTCCATACCCCCTTCCCTACTACTTTCCCCCTTCCTCCTTAATCTGTCGCCTTGAGCCTGTATAGGTTATGTGCGATGCACAATGTAAGATTAGATGCGATTCTTTAAATTGTGCATGGTAAAAATGATGTTTCTGACAGGTAGGGAGACTTTCAGGAGTCTTGTCTTCTGCCTTATTTCTTTGGCTCATCTTACCTGTCTAAAGATAATGCAAATTACCTTGAAACTAAGAATGTTGAGAGGAAGATAGGGGAAATATCTGAGAAGGAACCATCTTATGAAAGATGGAGTGAAGGGTAGGATCCCAGGCATAGAGTAACCTGGTCATGTAATGATAAGGGAAAGTTTTGCAGGAATATAGAATAAAGAGGGGGGCAGGGAATAAAGATCAATGTGATTGGTGTCACAACAGAAGGAATAGGTAGTGAGTTTGACCATGGGAACTAGAAGAATTGAAAGAAATGAGGTAACCATTGGGCCAGAAGAAAAATAGAAAGTATCAAAGTGTGAACACATAAGATACAAAGTATGTCCTGTCACATGGGTAGAAAAGGGAGCATGCCATTGCAGAAAACATTATATAGTGACTGAATATCCTCTTTATCAAAAGTAGACATATGAAAAAATTGCAGTTTGGACATTATTTGACTTCTAGAGGCCAAAGCTGCAGAAGGCGAACCCATTCCAAAGTTATTACACAGGCACATATAACTAATAACTTTGAAAACTAATGCCAGCCTTTAGCACCACAGAAAACTCTTCATAAACACAATAAAACCATAATGTAATTTACTTTTAGCTCCTTTTCAAACATTACTCTCAGCCCACAATCACATTCAGATTACAAAATTCTTTTTGTAGTTTTCTTCTAGCTGTGGGAATAAAATAAACCACTTAGATGACAGCGAAGTGTCTGTAAAATATATAACAGCAATAACTCCTGGTGGAAATGTGGCACATATTTATACAAGAGCTAAAGTATGAAGCATTGTGAAAAACACTAACATGAAGGGTGTTTATTTTTAGAGGCCTCTTCCGGATAAAATCATATGGCTCTGAGGAAGGCTTTTGTAAGAGACCTTGTTTCACAGGTTTATTCTTATATTCAGTATGAAGTGTCAAGTGTCAAGTGCTAAGTGCTAGATGCAGACTTTTTAACAGCCTCAAGTCATAAGTGTGAAAGGTCACTTTTGCAATAAAATTTGTTTTAAGAAACTATGGGCTAGATTCACTAAGCAAACCGATCGTGTACCGCTTGGTTTGTGCTCACTTTCCTACTACGGCTCGATTCACTAACCTTCCTCCAGACCCCATCCGCACCCTATCCGATCTGCGCATGCAAATGAGTAAAAAGGCATGTAAATTTCTTAAGGCATCAATTCATGAAACCATTTCGTCCAAACCGACTGGCCTTTCCGTTCCAAAAAGTTTCAAATGCTGAGAACCAGTCACTTTACATCCTCGCCGACTATTCCTGCCTAACAACTGCCGCGTGCATGTTAAAAACACCATTAAAAATTATATATCTACTCCGCAAAAATCCAAAATATATCTAAACTTCAAATAAATGTAAACTTTCATGTACATAAGCGTTAGAAATATTTTTTTGATTTTTTTTGGAATGCGCATAGCGAGCGCGGGAGTGAATCTCAGATTTGTAATGCGCATGGCGAGAAAATCATGGATTAACCCCGTGCTCTCCTTGCGCATTGTACACTTCATATATCAATGCCAAATTTACAAAAAAATTAAAAATAACTTTTAAGGAAACAGCTATCCTTCCCCCCTTCCTTCCAGCTAGATTGTCGAATGCATCTGACGTCACGGGGTCGCCTTTGGTTGCTTCGTGCTTCATAAGAACATAAGAAGTTGCCTCCGCTGAGGCAGACCAGAGGTCCATCTCGCCCAGTGGTCTGCTCCCGCGGCGGCCCATCAGGCCCATTGCCTGAGCAGTGGTCCCATTCTATCCCTATAATCTACCTCTACTTCTATCTGTACCCCTCAATTCCTTTATCCTCTAGGAACCTATCCAAACCTTCTTTGAAGCCTTGTAACGTGCTCCAGCCTATCACAGCCTCCGGAAGCGCGTTCCATGTATCCACCACCCTCTGGGTGAAAAAGAACTTTCTGGCATTTGTTCTAAACCTGTCCCCTTTTAATTTCTCTGAGTGCCCCCTTGTACTTGTGGTTCCCCATAATCTGAAAAATCTGTCCCTGTCTACCTTTTCTATACCCTTCAGGATCTTGAAGGTTTCTATCATGTCTCCTCTAAGTCTCCGCTTTTCCAGGGAGAACAGCCCCAGCTTTTTCAGTCTGTCAGTATATGAGAGGTTTTCCATACCCCTTATCAGTTTAGTTGCTCTTCTCTGGACTCCCTCAAGTACCGCCATATCCTTCTTGAGGTACGGCGACCAGTACTGGACACAGTACTCCAGATGCGGTCGCACCATTGCACGATACAGTGGCAGGATGACCTCCTTCGTCCTGGTCGTGATACCCTTCTTAATGATACCCAACATTTTGTTTGCTTTTCTTGAGGCTGTGGCGCACTGTGCCGACGCCTTCAAAGTTGTGTCTACCATCACTCCCAGGTCTCTTTCAAGGTTACTTACCCCTAGCAGTGATCCCCCCATTTTGTAGCTGAACATCGGGTTCTTTTTCCCTACATGCATGACCTTGTATTTCTCTATGTTAAAGTTCATTTGCCACTTTTTGGCCCATTCTTCTAGTGTCGTTAGGTCCCTTTGCTTCACGGCAGAAAGAGCCGCACAGCCTCCTGGGATTTGTAGGCTGTATAACACAGCGCATGATCCCAGCGCATTCAACTGCTGTTAACTGTTGTGCCTTCTAGCAACTTAACAGTTATTTTCCTGAGAGAAATGTTAAGCTGTTTGGAAGCGCGCAATAAACTTCAATATCGATCCGTAAAAAAAGGACAAACTCGAAGAATTCCACAGCTCGCTCACAAACCTCTGATGCTATTTCTCCTTAAACTTCTCCAACAAATTTTTCAAAAAGCTACGGTCACAGCTTATACAGCTTGCAATAGCACTTAAGAAAAAAAGAGAGGTTGGTAAAAACTACAGTTCTTATATTGCATTTTTTACAACAACAATGCTTTGCAGTAGGCGCATTTGGAGCCCGCCAATGACGTCCACGAGTAAACCCCGCCCCATTTCTAGCAAATGCGTTATGTGCTTCAAAACGTCAATCGATGTTACAACGAGACATGGGGTTGTGCTTATGATTTGATCATTTGCATGGACAAGCTTTACTGAATCGATCGGCCAGAATGACTTGGAAACAGATAGGACACGAATAGGATAGATTTGTGGACTTTAGTGAATCTAGCCCTATATGTGCTCTTAATTGAAATATATATTAAAAATATATATATATTTCCATGTGAACATTTACATTCTGAATTGCCATTGCCAATTTTCTCAAAGAAACGCCCTTTCCCGTTAACTAGTTCTGTGCTTATGATTTTTGTGTTTGTGCAAACTGAAATGAAAGTAAAGTTGGACTGCCTTATGATAAATAAACATAAGTCACTACTACAGGCATGTGAAGAACAATTCTATAATTGGACACCTGCATTTATACACTCCTGTGTGTAACCATATAGAATACTAGCACTTAAGCAAGTGTACCATTTACCAGAACAGCGCCAGAAAGACATTAAGCACTATTCTGGAATGGTGAGTGTAAATGGCACAATGTTTAAGTCTGAAGGGTGGGGGTGTGGGTCATATACATTAGAGCTGCCCGATTCAGGGAAAACTTTTTGATTCGATTCGATCTGGCCTATTGAATCAATTTTCCATTTCGATTCACTTTCAATCACACAGCTTTTTTTTTTGTCCCATTGCGTTGATTACACAGCTTTTTAAGTTTAAAGTTGAATCAATTTTTAGTGTAAAACTAAACATAACATAAAAGCAAATTTCTAGACCGCATAACCCTTAGTTCAATGCAGTTAACAAAAGATTACGCTATGAGGAAATACAGGAATAATATGGTATACAGAAATTTAATTAACCAAGAATTTGGAAAAAAGAAAAGTCTTCAAAATTTATCTGAAATGTTCATAAGATGTGGATCTAATCAATAATACAGATCCTGTACAGTCAATGTTAACAGAAAACCATGTCCTTTTCATACACACAGAACACAGATACACCCTCGCCAAGTATGGAATAAGTAATCACAAACTAAAAATAGAAACAAGATTAGCGGCTAAGAAGCCAGACTCTGCATACAATGCAACACCTCAGAAACAGTAACACATGTTCCCTAACACAACACAAAACAAAGACAGCAGATGTAAATTTGAAAAAAAAAACCTGACAAATAATCACCACTTTACAAATTAATAGAACTTAAAGAAAAATGGAAAAGAAAAAAAAATACAATTTTATTGGACTAATCCATTTTTTAATTAGATTTCAGAGGTCAAAACCTCGTTCTTCAGGTCAGGTCAGTAAAGTATACTGCTGCTATGGTTTCCTGTCCTGACCTGGTTGGTAAAAAACATATTAAAATTATTCTTTATGGTGTACTTGCAGTGTTTAAATAAAGAATTACAAAATAAAAATTAGTCTAATAAAACGATTACTTTATTTCCGTGTTCTATTTATAAACATTTATCAATACAGTTACAATAAAGCAATAAAACAATTTTTTTCTACCTTTTGTTGTTTCTGCTTTAATCATCCTCTTCACTCTCTCTCCCTTCCATGCATCTGTCCTCTCTTTCTCTTCCCCTTCCATCCACTGTCCCCATCCCTCCCCCTGTGGCCCTGCCTCTCCTTCTGTTCAGTTTCTCCCTTTCTCCTCCCACACCCCTCAACCCAGAGTAAGCATCTCTTTTTTTTCTCTCCGTTTGTGGATTTAGCATCTTTCTCACTCTTCTCTCCTCATTTCTCTTTCTCCTTTCCCTCTACTCTTCCAGCTTCACTGTCCCAGCATCTCTCTCTCTTTTCCTCCATCAGTGACTTTAGCCTCTCACACTCTTCCCCACTGCCTTATCTAATCTCTCTCATCGCCAGGCCATCTCCTTCCCTGCCTGCCCTGTAGATAGGTATTTTTTTTCCTGACCCCACAGATCTGGCACCCTCCATCCATGTTCCCCCCTCGAGGTTTGATAACTCCCCCATATTCCCTTCCACCTCCCCTCTCTCCCTTTCCTTTGTCACCCCCACACACCGTCAGCAGCGCAGCCTTCACAACTCACTATTCTTGCCAGCGTTGGACCTTTCTCTCTGCTGAGTTCCGTCTACTTCCTGTTTCCGTGAAAGCAGGACCTGGCAGAGAGGAAAGCCTGATGCCGGCAAGAGCAGTGTGTTGTGAAGATTGCTGCTGCAGAGAAGTTCCCAGACTACGACGATGACAACGGATCTTGGAGCACACCCTTATGTGCCTGCACTGAATTGGCGAGTCTGATTTTTTCTGAGAATGAATCGATTTGAATCGGGAATGAGGCCGCTCTAGTATACATGGGCAAGCATGGGTGGGGATCCAACTTACACAGATAACTAACAGAATAGTGTCAGTTAGATGCTTCCATGCTGCATTTAGGTGACTGCTGTTACACCAAGTAATATGGTTGGTGAACCTGTAGGTGTGTAAATGTAAGGCACGCTGATACCAGGCTACCCTAGTATTCTACAATGGAATCTGGGTGGCCTGTATGTCATCAACACAATTCTTTATAAGGATATGTAAAAAAATATTTATTTATTAAAAAAAATTTGTCAACTGCCTATTCCTAAGCGGCATTACAAAAGTAACATACATCAAATCAAACAAACATGACTTATACACTTATCTTAAAATACAAATGAATAACTACACCTTAAAACCAAGATTTCATAAATCCTCACAGAATCATTCCTCTTAAAACCATTAAACAACATATAATTTATTGAAAAGTTTCCAGAAATAGTGTAGTTTTAGGTATTTTTTTTAACCTCTGAATATCAGATAAAGCCCACAGTGGTCCAGTTAATTTGTTCCACAGCATTACTCCCATGATGGAAATAGCAGAAGTTCTTGTGCTCTCATAATGCATTTTTGAGAAGTCCATCAAAGACAAACGTATTGCACCTTCAGAACGCAAGGTTCTGAGCAGTCGATAGATTGCCATGCTTCGTGACAGATACCATGGAATACAATGGTAAATGACTTTGAACACCAACGTTAAAGTTTTGAAAATAATGCGTAATCGCACAGGTAACCAGTGCATTTTCTTCAACACGGTGTTATGTGGTCAAATATATAGTAAAAACTTGGTACAAAATTAATGAGCTCTAAGAATAAAAGTTCATTAAAAATACAAATTAACTCCACATGAAACAGATTCATTGAGATTTAGAGGAATCAAGTATGTTATCTCTGTGTGTTTTTGTGAGCTTTTTTATCAACACTGTAGATTAATATTAGAGACAATGTACTGACCAGTAGTGCTAAAACTAAATAAAATTATATGCAATTTGTGACATCATCAAAATCATGTACGATACCCAAACACTGGAGGGTATCCAACTTAAAACCAAGGGACCTTTTAACAAAGGCACAGTAGCTATGCTGCTGCGGTAAATGCACTGAAGCCCATAGGACCTGAATGGGCTTCAGGGCATTTACCATGGCAGCATCGCTACTGTGGCTTTGTGAAATGGTCCCCAAGTTTTAGAAAGAAGAAAAAGAGAGAGCTGCAGGGATGATCTGGGAAACCACAAAACAGTAAGCCTGATGTCAACGGCAGACACAATAACAGAAACCGGCTATGTCACTCGAAGCCCAAACAATGAAGATACAACAGTCTTGGACAAGTTCCTGGAGGAAAAGTCCAGAGTCTGTTATTGAGAAAGACGGGGGAAGCCACTGATTGCCCTGGATCGGTAGCATGGAATGTTGCTACTCCTTGGGTTTTGGCCAGGTACTAGTGATCCGGATTGGCTACCATGAGAACGGGCTACTGGGCTTGATGGACCCCTTGGGCTGACCCATTAAGGCTATTCTTATGTTCTTATGTTGGTAACACTGTCAGAAGGGAAATCTCAATGGAGGAGAACATTATGTTTGTGAAGATCAAAGGAATCAGGCAAAGAGGATGTTGAAAACTAACTAACTAACTAGGTATGGCTTAAAGGGGCAGAGGTAATGTGGATTTAGCCAAGGGAAGTCTTTCCTTACCAATCAGCTACAGGAATTGATAAATATGCAGTTAACAGTGAATAAGTTGACACTGGAGGTCATTTTACAAGCATCTAGATATGCAAATGGCATGTCACGTGCTAGGCCCTTGTTTAAGCCAGTAAGTGGCACTAGCAACAACTGACTCATATCTTGGCGTGACTTCCCTTGGAAAAAGGGAATCCTTCAGGTAGTCAACAACTAGGCATAAAAAGAAGAAGAAAAAAAAACCCCAAAACACAGCAGCAAGTTTTAGTTCTTTAACTTTTATTGCAGACCACTGTATGGTCTCGGTTCAGAAAATCAAACCCGCTCTAAGAGGAGAAAAGAAGAAAGAAAAACAAAACACTGTTCCCCCTGTTTATTCACAGTAGGCTTTAACTCTCTCTATGCTCCTGGGCTTTCTGGCTCTAAAGATTTACAGTGTCAGCATCTATGAGACAAACTTGGTTTTTTCTGTTGTATAGAATTTTTTGGACCCCAAGTTCGTTTGCAAAAATTAGATAGTTCAAAGTCAAATAGATGCTAGCACTGTCTTCTTGAAGTAGGGACACTAGATCACTTGTTGTTCTATTGTCCCTTGATACTCAACTTCTGGAAGTCTATCTGGGGGAAAATTAATAAGATATTGGGATCTTCTATCCCGTTGTTATATGACATTGTGTTATTTGGAACCTTGTTACAAACTAGAAGTCCAATTAATGCAAGTCAGAACAGATTACTTCTCATTATGACAGGGATAGCGGTTCATAGACAGTGGAGCGCAAGACGTCAGCGCGCTGACAATCCAGTGCTGTCAATTCGGCGCAAGACAGAAGCGCCCGGGGGAAAAAGTAATTTTTAAAGAGCTCGGACAGGGGGTTTGGGTTGGCAACCCCCCCCCCCACTTTATTGGTTAGTGTTTGCGCTGCTGTTGGAGGAGGGTTCGGGGGTTGGAAACCTCCATTATAGCGAAAACGGAACTTTTTCTGATTTTTTTCGGGAAAAGTTCCATTTTCTCTATAATGAGGGGGGTTTAACCCCCCCCGCCCCCCCCCCCCCGCAAAGGCAGCGCAAACACTAACCAATAAAGTGGGGGGGTTGCCACCCCAAACCCCCAGTTGGAGCTCTTTAAAAATTATTTTTTCCCCCACGCGCTTCTGTCTTCCGCCGAATTGTCGGCGAGCTGGCGTCTGGCGCGCGATTATCTCGTCACCGGGATAGCGATGCAGTTAATTACAAAAAACTGGGAAAACTGGGATAGACTTCATTTTAACTTCTGGGGGAAACCTTGTGCCAAGTTTATAGATATGAGCGAATGAACTCGGAACAGCTGGGCCATTACAAAAACTTTAATGAGACTTGGGGGTCATTGGCGACATTTGTAAAAACTGATCACTAGTATAAGCCTTTGATTTCTAATAGGAGGTTCACACACATTCAGGGAGGGCGGGAAGGGGGTGAAATATACTTATATAATTTTTGTTAGATAAAACTGCTGTTTTATTGTACCATTTGTTTGTATGTTCTTTTGCACTTTGTATTTATTTAAAAATTAATAAAGAACTATTAAAAAAAAAAAGTCCCAGTCCTCTTCACCAGGGCAATAAAACTGCAATTTTAAAGGCCAAAAACTTATCACAAAGAAACAACAGGAAAGAGAATTATTTTCTTCTGGCACTTATAATGCCTGCAGCCTGCACTGCAGGTGGCCTTGAACTCCCCTTTGCCAAAGGCAGCAAAAGTCCTCTGATTAACAAAGCCACCCTTAGAGAATAAACATCCAGGTTCTCTTTCCCAACAAACTGTTTCACCCAAAACTGTGGCAGTTTTTCAACGTTCAATCCAGCAGGTAAGAAGAAAACAAAAAAACACAGTTGCATTCAAAAACCAAAACTTTGCAACTCCCAGTTGCAATCTTTCAAACTGGCTTTTAAAACATTCATGGTCCACCCTTAGCTAGTAACCAGTTTCCTTTTGTGTTCAGCCTGGCTTTACAACAATCCCAAAAACCAAGAAAGAGAAAAAAGGCAAAAAGAAAAACAATGCCAATGTCCAAGCAAACACAGTCCAGTTTTCCTCTCTACAGAATGTTCTTGGCTGTTCCAAACAACAGTTCATGGCACAAACTCCCAGTGAGGGTTAACACCTGGCTCACTAACTTGAAATATTCTCTCTCTTCAGAATTCACCAAAAAAAACAAACAACCCCCTCCCAAGCAAGGAGAAGCAGGCTCACTCTTTCAAGACACTATGAATTGACCTCCATGCATTCTACTGGCTCCAGTAATTCCACAGGCACTTCTGAGGTGTTAATTTCCTCTACCACCTCTGAACTTGCAGCATGTTGAAGCAGGGTCTGTTCACCCTCTTCTGCCATCTCCATAAAGAAAAACACACTTTAAGATATCTGTATAGAAATTCTAGTAGTCAATTTATACTCGTAAGATGGGGGAGTTAGCATGAATAGCACGGAATGCAGAAGATAGATATTATTGGCATCTGATTTGAAGAAGGGTTACCTTAAACAATTAATTCAACAATGCACTAAATTAGTCCAATAAAAAAGGTATTACCTTTATTCCTATTATTTTGTTTTATTTCTATTTACTGCTCCATATTATCTCAAACAATGGACTTACACGGTTACCACACCATTTCACTTAAGATGGGGGGGGGGGGGGAACCAACCAACAACAGGTAGAAAGAGGAAAACCAATGAGGCCTTGTGATACCAGGGTACAAATTATATAGCAATGATGGAGGGTTGGTTCTATATGCTAAGGAGAACAAACAGATTACAAGTGCAGAGGTTAGCAGAGACTGGTAGTTGCTGAAGAATGGCAAACTGGATTTGTCATATGACCTTTATTTGCTGTAATTTTCTTTCTACCTGTTGTTGGTTGGTTCCCCCCCCCCCCCCATTTTATGCGTGTTGCCGCCTCTCCTGACTTCTCTCTGCCTCTAAGTCATCTACATTATGCTCTGGTAAATGTAGATGCACTGTTGATCCACAATGGAAAGTTTCAAGTTTCAAGTTTATTAGGATTTTATATACCGCCTATCAAGGTTATCTAAGCGGTTTTACAATCAGGTACTCAAGCATTTTCCCTCTCTGTCCCGGTGGGCTCACAATCTATCTAACGTACCAGGGAAGGGAAGAGGGTGCAATTTTCAGATAAGCAATGTCTAGTCCAGGGGTGTCAAAGTCCCTCCTCGAGGGCTGCAATCCAGTCGGGTTTTCAGGATTTCCCCAATAAATATGCATGAGATCTATTCGCATACAATGAAAGCAGTGCATGCAAATAGATCTCATGCATATTCATTGGGTAAATCCTGAAAACCTGACTGGATTGCGGCCCTCGAGGAGGGACTTTGACACCCCTGGTCTAGGCCAAGTAGTATTTAACTCAAGTAAATAGCTTCTGAAAATTGTCCTAACGAATGTTAACACTTTTATATTCCAATCATGCAATTTTCTGCGTGTTAAAAGAAAATCTAAATACAGCTATCAGGTGCAAACTAGCTAATTCCTCTGTAGCCCATCAGCTCTTCCTGAACTAAATTATACAATTTCCAGAAAGGTTGCTATGCTAGCCTGCAGCTGCAAAACTGACAAAACAGTTGATGGTACCTTACAGACTAATCAATTTGAGACATGAGCTTTCAAGAACAAGAATCTACTTCATCAGAACTTGAAAGATCATGTTTAGTCTAAAAGGTGCCACCATCCTCATTGTCATTTTAAATTATAAGATCAAATATATTTCACAGAATGACACCTTTACTATTCAATACTTTAGAATACTTTTAAAAATCAAGCTATCAGAATTTAGTCTGCTACTGAAAGTGGAACTGACGGTATCTGTTTCTTCATGGTTTTTTTTTGTCCACTGTATCAACGTTAGTCAACAGAAGAATCAAAAGTAGTCTCCAAAGAATATGATAATTTTCCTCTAAATTCTTCTAAATTCTCTTTCTTCCCCTCTCCAGGACAATTTATAACTGACACTTAAGCTGAAAATAAATGCAGTGAGGTAAGGATCACATAGTGAATTGGCAACAGAAGACATTCCTGCATCCTTCAAATGTACAGCTGTAAAATACACTGCATTCCATGCTGTTAGTTAACATGACAATTTGGCATGTAAATATAATACTAAACCTATGATTCCACTCATGGATGATTCCACAATGGATTAAACATTCTTAAAAGTAAACATTCCTCTGTTTTCCTAATGTTACTTATGGGATTAAATTTAGCCAAAAAACCAAGTCATACATACTATATGACACAAACTGGAAAGTAAAAATTCCAAACATTAGAAGTGGTCTACTTACCAGCAAACGCAGAATTCAAAATAAAATGACTCAGAGAGCATTAGGGGATTCCTATGCTTGCTGGAGGTCTTATCATTCAACTCAACCCTCAGTATTTCACTCCTAGAGAAGTTAATATGAACGTGATTTGTATACTGCTTACATATCTAAGCGGTTTACAGCAAATAGTGATCAGTTAAGTGTTTACCTATCTTTCCTGGCGGGCTCGCAATCTAACTATGGTACCTGGGGCAATGGAGGGTTAAGTGACTTGCCCAGGGGCACAAGAAGCAGTGCTGGGATTGAATCCGCAATCTCAGTGTGCTGAGGCAGCAGCTCTAACCACCAGGCCACGCCTCTACTTCAAGTGTGAACAGTTGCTTGCCCAGAAAATGTACTAAGCAGGAGAAGTTTTAAATGAAGCTATAATAATAAGCAGCTTCATCAGGTAGCCAGGGGAGCTCTATAGAGTTGAGAAGACATGGCTCCTACATGCTAATCCTATCAGCAATCTCCATAACTTTGAATTTTGGGGGGGGAGTCTCCCCACCAATCTGAATTAGTTATAGTGGTATATGGTCATGTTTTGGCCAGCACACAGGTTCAAGCCATATCTGAGAGTACTTTCTCATCCTGGCACTTTCTACTGCAGGGGTGGGCAACTTCAGCTCTCAAGGGCCGCAACCCAATCTGTTTTTGAAGATTTCCCCAATTAATATGCATGAGTTCTATTTGCATGTACTACTCTCCTTTGTATGCAAATAGATCTCATGCATATTCATTGGAGAAATCCTGAAAACTTGACTGGGTTGTGGCTCTCAAGGACCGAGGCAGCCCAACTCTGTTCTACAGTCTGGAGTCCCCCAGTGTTCCTATTTGTCTTCTGTTTACATTTGCAGCAACAAGATGCAATTATTTATAATCAGTGAGGAAGTGATGGATGTTTCAAGGGGTTTGAGTCACTCTGTAGAGCAAGGGTGAGCAACCACAGTCCTCAAGAGCCACAATTCAGTCAGGTTTTCAAAATGTCCACAATGAATATTCATGAGAACTATTTGCATATAATGGAAGCAGTACATGCAAATCAGTCTCTTGCATATTCATTGTGTATATCTTGAAGCCTACCCAAACTCCTCCCACATATAACCCACACAGCTGAAGTCTCTGTAAACTAGTGGCGTACCAAGGAAGGGGGGGGGGGAAATCTGCCCCAGGTGCCAGCCATGAGGGGGGTGTTCCCGGCCTGGGAGTCATGGTCCGGGAACTTCCCTTCTCACGGCCCGGTGCCAAGGCTCTGGATAATCCCTGTGGCCCAGCATGTTCCCAGCCTTCTTTCCCTTCACCTTCTGTGAAGCTGAAAAAAACTGCAGGCCTCGGCAGTGATTCAGCTACGTCACACGCAGCTCCCCTTCCTGCTTTCCGTGTCTGCCAATGACGCAACTTCCTGTTTCCGCCCAGGTGGATTGCAGAGGCAGACACGGAAAGCAGGAAGGGGAGCTGCGGGTGACGAAGCTAAATCACTTCCGAGGCCGGCAGTTTTTTCAGCTTCACGGAAGGTAAAGGGAGAGAAGGCTGGGAACATGCTGGACCACGGAGATTATCCAGAGCCTTGGCACTGGGCCGTGAGAAGGAAAGTGACTCCTAGGCCGGGAACACCCTCTCATTGCTGGCACCTGGGGGGAACATTACTAAAAATATTTTTTACATGAGGGGTGTCAAAAATGATGGTAGGGGTGTCAAAAAACAATGGGCCCCGGGTGTTACATACCCTAGGTACGCCCCTGCTGTACACTACTCCTTGAAGCAGTTCCACCACCCCTCAAATTGCAACCACTCCCCAAAATTTCCTCCACAACTGACACTATAAAAATGTTTTCTGTATTACATAAATCCCCCAAAGTAAGCAACACTATTTTCTTCAACTTCCTGTCACATGTTCTCATGAAAGGCTAAAAAAAAACCTGACCTGGCTAAAAAAAACCCTAATCTTAACAAAAAAAGCTTTAGCACACTAAGCTCTCTTCCATTCCAGGAGTGAAGAATGTATGTCATTGTACCATTATCACCACTAAAGGAAAAACTCAGCATGATGTCAATTTTTACCAGATTCAGTCACTGGTGGAGTTTATGAAAACTAAGACAATCCTGTCTGGTGTGAGATCAACAAATGAGTCATTCTCTAGATATATTATAAAAACCACATATTTTACAAATGATAACACAACAGTTTATAAAATTTGCTCCAGCATTGTGATACAAAGCGTAGCATTAAACACAAACACACACATACAACCAGTTATATATACATCCACAAAATAAGCAAAATATCTTCTAAATGAGAGAAAACATTTACAAGAATGACAAGAAATAATAACCATATTTCAAATCATGTTTTGAAAATATGCATAATGCTTTCTTTATGAAAAATTCAAAATGGCTGCCTGGACCTCTTCTGGTGGCGGCCTTTTTGAGATTGGGACCATTTTGAGATTGGGACCAGCATAAGTAGGAGCAATCTCCAGTCACACCTGCTTATGCTGGTTTTAATCCAAAAATGGCCTTTGAATCCTCCCTGATTTAAGAACAGATTGTCAAACTTACTTAAAATCAGACAAGGTGTATTGAGTGTAGGGGTATGTATACAGGCATACAGGCAAACAAACACACACATACCCCTACACTCAATACACCTTGTCTGATTTTAAGTAAGTTTGACAATCTGTTCTTAAATCAGGGAGGATTCAAAGGCCATTTTTGGATTAAAACCAGCATAAGCAGGTGTGACTGGAGATTGCTCCTACTTATGCTGGTCCCAATCTCAAAATGGTCCCAATCTCAAAAAGGCCGCCACCAGAAGAGGTCCAGGCAGCCATTTTGGCTAAGGAACTAGCAGGGACAAGAGCTACCTTGGATCACTCTTTCCCAAAAGAGAACACCAGGAGATTTAAAAAGTAGGCCCAGGTGGCCTGGGGGAGGGGGAGTATCATTAGACCACCTGCACATTTAAAAGTAGGTTTGGAGAGGACCATTGGGTGGTGTGGTGGGTGGCAGGAAGACCCACTCGCTACTGGGGGAGAGGGGAAGGAACCAGTCTGTTTCAATTTCATTTTCAGCAAAAATTAAATGACAAATTTTGGTTCCTGATTCAATTACAGTCAGTCTATACATTGATATATCATTTGTTAGTATTTGTTTGAATTTTTCATAAAGAAAGCATTATGCATATTTTCAAAACATGATTTGAAATATGGTTATTATTTCTTGTCATTCTTGTAAATGTTTTCTCTCATTTAGAAGATATTTTGATTCAAACTTGTGAAATGAAAGTGGTGGGTAACTAGAGCAACCTTTCTCAAATTGGTCTTCAAGCATCCTCTATACCAGTGCTTCTCAAGTTCTTCACGCTAAGTACCCCCTAAGTCTAATAAATATTAACTGAGTATCTCCGCCCAAGCTCTGCCCCAGACCCGCCCAAGCTCCACCCTTGACCTCACCCCCATAATAATTATAATGCTATTTTTTCTATCCATTTTTCATATACACATAATATAATATTAATATATAATGGCAACCATAAAATAAAAAAACCGTAAAGAACACTGTATGCAGAGAAAATGTTAATCATCATTTATATTCCGGGTGGGGTTCAAAGAGGTCAAGGCAGATGACTTTAAAATATGTAATGTCACCTCAGTAACAATTATAGAAAATAGACATACATAGTTCAAAATATAGACAGCAGATATAAATTATCAAAACTGACACATTTTGATCACTTAATTGAAAAGAAAATCTGGTTGCACTTCCTTCTGACTGTGCATCCAATATTTTTTTCTTTCTTGCTGCCTCCTGCATGCTTTCTCTCCTCCAGACCTCAACCTCCATTCCTCAACCAACATCTCTCTCTGTCCCTCCATGAATCCAACTTTTCTTCCTCTCTACCCCATTGGCAACATGTCTCCCTCCCTCTCTCTCTCATTCCCTTCCCTGCTTTATCAGCTTTTATATATTCCTTCCCTTCACTTTTGAGTCTCATAATGCCACTTTTGCACTTCTTCCTATCACTAATATATCTAAAAAATGTCTTGTCTTCCCATTTTACCGTGTCAGCTATTTTTTCTTCCATTTGCATCTTTGCTTTCCTGACTACACGACCAGACTCTCTTAACTTTTTTCCAGATATTTTTGCCTGTCTTCCTCTTTCTAATCTAATCTAAACCTTAGGTTTGTATACCGCATCATCTCTACATTCGTGATCTTTCTGTGATCTTTTGTAGTTTATGAAAGCTAACCTCTTATTCCTTACCTTCTCAGCTACTACTTTTGAGAACCAAAGCGGACTTCTTTTCCTCTTACTTACTTGCCTCACAAAAAGGTTTGTCGCCCTTACAATAGCTCCTTTCAATTTTGCCCACCGCATTTCAACTCCTTCCAGATGTTCCCATCCATACAATTCCTTGACGTAAACTCCTGTCCGAACAAAGTTCGTTTTTTAAAAGTCTGAATGAGCCCTCTCTATACCCATCTTAATATTAAACCGTACCACACGGTAATTACTGGATGCCAGATCACCCACTATAACATCAGAAACACTTTTCCCGTTTGTATGCACTATGTCCAGTATGACCCCCCCATCCTGCGTGGGTTCTATTACCAACTGCTAGAACAGTTCTCCTTGTAAAGAATCCAGGATCTCCCTACTTCTCGAAGACCCCACAATAGGACTACCCAATCAATATCTGGCATGTTAAAATCGCCTATTAGTAAAACTTCCCCTTCTTTAGATATATTCTGAATGTCTACTAATAAATCTCTCTCCACTTCTTCCGTCTGTGAAGGAGGCCTGTATATCACACCAATGTAAATATATTTACTATTCCCTCTTTCCAAATTGATCCTCAGTGTCTCTTCCTTGCCCTGCAGATCCTGCAATTGTGTGGCTTTACTTTAAAGATCTTTAACATATAATGCTACTCCCCCTCTTTAAAGATCTTTAACATATAATGCTACTCCCCCTCCTTTTCTTGCTAACTGCTAGTCTTATAGCACAAAACTCTAAAGGGGATAATGGCCACAGGAGGAGCATGGGTAGGTCATGGCCATTTACTAAAGATATGCAAATTATTAATAGATACCTGGGATTCATACCTAGCTAACATGTGAGGATTTACACCAGGTTTCAAACCACCCTTTTAGGCTCCATTGAAAATAATGGGACTTAAATTAATGCACAGTAATGCATGTGTAAGTTCTTCAATGTAACTTGTCTCAAGTTAAGAGGTATGAGCAAAATCTAAAACAATAATCTTTTTCATTTATTGATATTCAAAATTTGAATTGATAATTGAAAAGACTACATGTAGATCATTAGCTAAGAAAACAGTATAGGTTAGGAATCAATTATCCTTGCTCAATTGAATCACACACAAAAAATATTTAATTCCCTTAAGAATAATAAAAGCAGCAAACAGCCCTATAAAACATGTGTAACTCTTATAGTGTTATTGTATGTGTCATGTTTTACTACTTGCTACTTTAACCAATTGGAATATTAGCAAAACTCAATACTTTGCATTTAAATGTAAACTTGCAACATAGATTCTAAAATGAACATCTGATGTCAATTTAAATGCATTGAACACCAGAAAATGCGCCCAACTAAGGCTTCAAACTTGTACAGCACATTTTCACTCAACTCAACTAGATTGCCTGTCACATCTGACATGGCTCGTCAAAAGTTATCCTTCACTGCTCATGGGCAACACAGAGGGTCAAAAGACCAACTACAATGGTCCAACCTATCCTGATTTTTTCATTCAGAGCAGCAGATATTGAACTTTAAAATGACAAGACAGAGCAGGTTGCAACAGCTGCCAAAGAAACAGACGCTGTCCAAAGCTGCCGATCTAAGAGAGAAAATCAAGCCAATCTATGAATGTCAGGAATAAGAATCATGCACTGACAATCCTGTACAAAAAAAAAAAATCAACAAAAAAAGAAATTTGAGAAGCAATCTGCAATATATTTAACAGTAAAATTATATATTATGGAATCTACAAATATAAATTATTCATATCTATGAGTATTTAGAATTCAATATTATCATTAAAAGTAATCTCAATTTAAATAAAATTGTATATGAATAAATCCACATCCTGTAATTAAACAAAACCAAATTCTCAGAGCCACCTAAAATCCAGAATATGAACACACTTTTCTCTCTTCAAATGTACTTCTGCGTTCTAAACAAAGGCAAGGTAGACCTAGGTTTATTCTTAGACATCACTCCTGCTCTTCAGCTCATGTGAGAATAGTGATACTGCAGACACAGTGTTCACAGTTTCTGAAGGATAGGATTCCCAGTCATCGTAAAACAAAATCTATTGGCCAAGTTCAGGGCAAACACTTATTAATTTTTGGAGGGGGGTCATTGTTTCTGGCTCTTGCCAATAAATCTCACTGCCAAAGCAGAGACAAAAGGAAGGAAATAATGGTTTTACAGTAGACAAACTAGCCCAACCAGCTGCTCCACTGCCATGCAAAAGATTCTCAGTTCAAATTCCATGGTGGGATCTTTGCTCCCAGGGTCAGCTAGGGAAGTTGGAGAGGCAGGGCTCCTAAAACCCGAGAGGGGAGGGAGTCATGATGATTGCTGGAGAGTGATATCTACAGGCCAGACTGAAAAACAAGTTTCAGACTTCTTAAAAGCAGCCCTAGAGCATGGGCTTTGGCCTAGAACTGTCATTGGAATGACCAGATTAGGTGTGCTTGGGGGGTGCGGTGGAGGAAATATATAAAAAAGGAGAAACATTGCCAGGTAGTTGCAAAGGTTCATGGTGTCAAGTCCCAGCCTCAGTTCCAATGGAGCAAGATGTATAATGGAATAGGAGAAAACTGTAGAGTCAAAAGTAGGCAGGAAAAAGGATGAAGTAATGAAAATCACCATGGCATCGAAGTTCCTTTGGAGTCACTTCTGACTACTCTAGGCATTTACTGCTGGACCATCAAAAGAACACAATATTTGGCAGAAATAGAGGTGGTGGGGAAGAGCTTGGAAAAGAACAAATTGAAATGAAAATCCTGTCAAAGTAAATGGGACAGATAGATGCCTCTACATATCATGACCTTTATCTGGACTATTGTAAAAAAATAAAAAAAAACCCTGTAAACTCAACCTGGAGATCCCAAAGAAGAATGTCTTTGTTTTTCAAATCACCCTTCTGGCCTGTTTTTAGGGTGCCCTTTGTTTTCAAAAATGTGTGGGATAAAAACAAATGATTCCTGTACGGAAGGCATGGAATCAAACAAGCTTGGCGGTGATTAGAAGGCAACACCAGTAATTGAGAAGCATGTTTTACATGTAATCTACTTAGGTTTTAAGCAGAATAAATAAAAGTAGTGTTTAGCAGCCTTCTACAGTCTGTGCCCTGTGCATGACTGGTACAGATTCAACTTAAATAGTTGGAGAACAATTAAGTGCCAGGCAAACTTCTACAATCTGTGCCCTATCATGTCTGGATAGATTTGGATGGGCTGGAGTGGTGTTTTGATGACAACTTCAGTAGTTGGAGAACAAGGCCAATGCCGGGCAGACTTCTATGGTCTGTACCCTGAAAATGGAAAGACAACTCAAGATCAAGTATGCATATGAAGTATCATATCATACCGTATGCTGTAAGTTTATCTTGTTGAGTGAACTACAGGTCTCTTTTACCTGTTGTTATCTACTATGCTACTACGTTTTTATTTTAAAAGCAAAATGGGTGTTAAGAAAGAAAAAAATAATTTGGAAGTTAATTTAAAAAATGGTGGTAAAAATTATTATAATTCTCTAAACTTTCCGAATATATTTTCCCATTATTTTGCTAAGTTATGCATATTCATACATTACCAAACTCATTCTTAAAACTTTCTCTAGTTGTCCATGTCTGTTGTTTATGATAAGGACTGTGGTGGTAGAGGTGGTAGGAGTGAAGAGAGGAGATTTAACATCCATTAGTTTTGCAATGAGAAGTCATTTGAGATAAAATCTGCATGACAATTTGGATAGAAGAAATTGAATTTGAAGATCTGCTTGATCCTGCACTCTGGAAGATATGCCAGTCATACATTACCTCCCTGTGTGCATCAATCACAACTGAGCTACATTTACATGTGTTCTGGAAACTTCTTCCCAGATAGATCTCTATTCTATTTGCTTTCTTAAGTTCCTTTTCAAAACATCCTTATAATGCAGCTTTTGACCTCTTCTATCCAGTTTTCCTCTGGGAATTGATGCTTAGACATATGGATAACATTTTTACAACTAGTTCCCCAAGACACACATACCCTAAATATGCAGGTTTCTTAACAACTGTTTCTGGGTCTTATTCATAAGGAGGTTTTATATGATAAAAGTGAATACAGTATCAAATTTATTCTTAAAATATTTTTAACAAATACTGCACCCTAGGTGCTGGATTTCAGATTTTCATATAAGTCCTCTCGTTACCCATGGTTTGCAGAGATCAAGAAATGTAAGATGAGCATCAAGTTTCATTATCTGAACACTTTACCAACATGCAGAGTTTAAGCCATCAGTTTGCAATGCAGGTCAGTGTGCTAGTACAACCAAGTCAGCTGATTTAATGTATTAAATATTTTAATATGATCAGTTTTAATATTAAATTAGCATATTTGTTAAGCATGCTCTAATCTCCTGCATACAACATTTGGTTTACATAAACACTAGGCTTCCTAAGGAAAAAAAAAATGAACCTCTTTTGTCAGTCTACAGATTTTATAAGACTTAAATTCATTGTAAAATAAAATTGAAAAAAAAAAAATCTAATCTCCCGGACTGTGCTCTTGTATTTGCCTTTTAAAATTGTTTCTCACCCATGTTCCCCTCTTGTCTCTTCTTGCCCTCTCTTTGGGTTACAGAATGATTATCTTGCAGTTCTAAGATCCTGACTGCTCACTGATGATGGCTGTGACTGAAAAACCTGACCCGTTAGCTTTGTTTTCTTTCAACATGCTGACACTCTCGTTGTATTCATGAGCTGCAATTTAATTCAAGTGCACTTAAGTTCCAGCAAACATAAAGCGGCCAAGAACACCATGTTGTGTATTAGTCTCCATTTGAGAAAGGAGAGATGGGTAAATATCACTGCTGCAGACAGCAAAAGAGGATAACCTGCCCACACATAAGCCATCCCAATTAGCTGAGGCAAAAACAGCCACTGCTCCCTAAAGATTTGAAGAAGTCTTCCTAATACTTCTTATGATCCAACCTTATCGAAAGGCACTGTGTTAAACAGCAGCATATGATTTTGCACTCCCAGAGAATGTAGTCAAACATTTAAGGTTATAGAAGCATTTACGGACTTTATTTTATTTTATAGGAAATCTTTAACTGCAAGTTTATCACAAGAAAAATACAATGCTTTAATCTTTAATTTTTTTTTTTAACGTTTGTGAATAAGTACTATTAAGATTAAGAATGAAAACTAGAACAATTAGATATTAAACATCAATGCAAAGTGTAGCAGTGAATTTAATTTTCAGATCAGGTTATCCCTTTGGGAAACTGACTTGTAGCTGCTTTCCCCATGGAGACTCTCAATATTGATTGGTTTTTGCTACAAAGAAATATGGAGTGGCACTACAGCTCACTGCTTCCATTAGCAGCGATTGTAGACAGAACAGTGCTGGACAATAGAAATGCTGAAATAAAAAAAATATATTCAAAATTCAAACATTAATGAATAATTATATAAAATGTTTCCCGAACAGAGACCAAAATAAATATGCCACAGTTCTCCTAATAACACAAATATATGCTAAAGTAGTACTTGTTTTGCAGAAAGATTATTCAACTTATTCAAAACACTGCCATAAAAATTATTTTTAACGCTATGAAATCTGATCATGTCACTCCCCCTCCTTAAAAAAAAGCCCATAGGTTGCCCATTTCTCACAGAGTAACATACAAAATTCTTCTTCTTGCCTTCAAAGTTCAATCTAGTCACATTCCCTCACATATAGGCAAGACTATTGATTCCATATGAATCACAGCGATCACTCCGTTCTCAACAATATCTTTTTGCAGTCCCTTCAGTCCGTCAGTTGTTCTATGAAAAAACACGTAAGACAATTTACTCTGTAGTTGCCCCACATTATGGAATTCCCTCCCTTTGGCCCCGAGACAGGAAACTAACCTCAAACATTTTAAAGACGCTTATGAAATCTATTGCTAGGACTAAATTGTTCATGAGGCTCAGACAATAGGCACACATTAAAAGATTTTTCTTTCCCCTTTCTTTTTAGTTTTATGCATTGTATCCTACCCATTTTCCTCATGCAGCATGTTTTGTCTGTAATGTTCAAGTAGCTCAGTCTTGCCCATTTTTACATTTTAAATCATTTTATAAAATTTTGTACAAAGGTAAGCCGCTTTGGTAATTAAAGCGGGATATCAAGACTAAATAAACTTGAAACTTAAACTTCTGAAAAATGTGCCACAAGTCCTGTGTGTTAAATGTCTTCTTAGGGTTTGCAAATTGTTTCAATTTATGGGGGGCACAATCAAACTGGATACTTTGATGTAAAAACCATTAGAGGGGTGCAGCCCCTACATTTTCAATTCATGTTGTTTCCCATGTCGATTCCTGGAATTAATTTTTTGGGGGATGGAGGTTCCCCAATTTTTGTAATTTCTGAAACAATACAAGGCGTACATGTACTGGTCGCCATACATGAAGAAGGACACAGTACTACTCAAAAGGGTCCAAAGAAGAGCGACTAAAATGATTAAGGGGCTGGAGGAGTTGCCATCCAGTGAGAGATTAGAGAAACTGGGCCTCTTCTCCCTTGAAAAGAGGGGACATGATCGAAACCTTCAAGCTAATGAAGGGGAAAAACTTAGTAGATAAAGACAGGTTGTTCACTCTTTCCAAGGTAGGGAGAACGAGAGTGCACTCTCTAAAGTTAAAAGGGGATAGATTTTGTACAAACGTAAGGAAGTTCTTCTTCACCCAGAGAGTGGTAGAAAACTGGAACACTCTTCCGGAGGCTGTTATAGGGGAAAACACCCTCAAGGGATTCAAGACAAAGTTAGACAAGTTCCTACTGAAACAGAATACAGGTAAGGCTAGACTCAGTTAGCACACTGGTCTTTGACTTAAGAGCCGTCGCGGGAGCAGACTGCTGGGCATGATGGATCACTGGTCTGACCCAGCAGCGGCAATTCTTATGTTCTTATGTTGTCAAATTACATGCTTGTATTGTCTTGTCTTTGACCCATACTGTGTATGTACTCCTTCAACCTGTTCTGGGTTCTTTTTGGAGGGCAGGCTAAAACAAAAAAAAAAAATCTAATGCATACATATGTAAGAGAAGTGTGCACCCATGCCCTTTCTGCAAATAATGCAAATTCTTCATGAAAAGTGCACAGTCTTTAAAAGAATGCACATTATTAATGACATAAAATTATTTTTTTTGGGGGGTGAGGGGGATTTTTCTTGTTTAGGGAAAAAACACTTATATTTCCTATGTTGTTTCAAATGAGTGCATTCTTAAACATTATTGAGGCAATTCTACAACTGGATACCTCAATTTAGGCACCGCAAGGATATGCAGTAGGAGTCTTTTATTATAGCAGATCCTGGGTGCCCAGGTTCCAATATAGAACACTCTCATAACCCAATATCAGTGCACCTAATATTTACATGCCTAAAATGATACCAGCTAGACGCTCGGAGAGACGGAAAAAGGATGAGTCTTGGGTTTGTGTGGGGGGGGGAGGGGGGAGATGAGATAAGAAAACAGAACAAGTCTTTAGAAATGGTTAAGTGGGGATGAGTCTATTGTGCGAGCTTGGCGAGGAAGGGGAAAGAAAGCTTGAGGGAATGAACCGGCGTATGAAAAATAGAAATGGAAGAACAGGAAAATGGCTGAGTCTGGGGAAAATAATCCTGGAGGACTGACCGCAGATAAGTCTCAGGGTGGGTGAGGGTAAGAAAGGGGAACAAGTCTTTGGGTAGTGGTTGACTGGGTATGAGCCTAAGAAGTTGAACTGAAGAGGAGTGCACCTAAATACAGCAGAAGCACATGCAGCTTACAAATTTTTAGCCGAGAATGTGGTAGAAAGATAGATGTACTGGTGGTCTGGACCAGGGGTGCCCAAAAGGTTGAAGGCAATGCGAGTCGATCACAGAGTCGATCGCGGAGCCCATCCCGGAATCCGTGATAGACTCATGTTGCCTTTGTTCTACCTGCTTCCCGATGCCGAAAAGAGGACGCAGAAGCACCGGGCCGAGCAGCCTTCCACACCGACGTCAATTCTGATGTCAGAGAGGAAGTTCCGGGCCAGCCAATAACTGCCTGTCTGGCTGGAACTTCCTCTCCGACGTTAGAATTGGCATCGGTGTGGAAGGCTGCTCGAACCGGGGCTCCTGAATCCTCTTTACGGCATTGGGAAGCAGGGAGAGCAGAACTCGGTGGCGGTGGCTTGGGGGATGGCAGGGAGAAAGAAAGACAAAGAAAAAAAGGGGGCAGGCAGAGAGACACAAAGAAAGGGGGGGGCAGGGAAACAGAAAGAAAGGGGGTATAGAGAGAGAAAGACAGGCAGAACAAAAGAAAGGGGGCATGGAGAGAGAAAGACAGGCAGAAAGAAAGAAAGGGGAGCAGGGAGAAAGAAGGAAAGGGGAGGGGGCAGGGAGAGAGGAAGAAAAAGTTGGGGGGGAATGAGGTCTGGAGGAGAGGAAGCATACAGGAGGCTGAAAGAAGGGAAGAAATATTGGATGCACATTCAGAAGAAGAAAGTGCAGAGACTCATGAAATCAGACAACAAAGGTAGGAAAAATGATTTTATATTCAATTTAGTGATCAAAATGTGTTTGTTTTGAGAATTTATATCTACTGTTTATATTTTGCACTATGGTCCCCTTTTACTAAACCACAATAGCAGTTTTTAGCGCAGGGAGCCTATGAGCATCAAGAGCAGCACTAAAAACCACTATTGTGGTTTAGTAAAAATGGAGGGGGTATATTTGTCTATTTTTGTATTGTTGTTACTGAGGTGACATTGCATAAAGTCATCTGCCTTGAACTCTTTGAAAAAACCGCGGAATATAAATAATTAACATTATCTCTGCGTTCAGTGTGCTTTGTGTTTTTTTTAATTTTATTGTTGGTAGATCCTTTTAACTTGGTCATTTTAAAAGTAGCTCGCAAGCCCAAAAAGTGTGGGCACCCCTGGTCTGGAGAATCAAAAGCCTGGATGTACAAAGACGATTTTCGAAACAAAAATAATTTTGGACATACTTTTCGAGAATGGACATTTTTCCACTGCCAACACTGGGCGACTAGTGCCCTACGTCCAAATCGGGCTTAAGATGTTTCTTTTGATTATGTCCCTCCACACATATAGAACAGATATATGAATTGCCAAGACTACAGTATTGCTTGATCTCCCCTCTATTTACCTCCAACATGCTTTTCAGTCCGTACCCTGCTATGCTCTATTTCCAGAGTCTCCGCCCCTAAACTATGTATGCCGTTGCTCCACCTGATTCCCCTATGTATATGATAACATGTTTGTGGGAAAGTGTATACTCATATGCATGAGTGCCAGTATTCTATACATTTACATGCACAAGGGGCATGTAAAAACTAGCACCTAGATTACAGAATTGCCCTTCACCAGTATTTCCTACCCATAGGAGTTTGGAGCATTAGCAAAGCAAGAAGTGTGTGCTCCTTTTACTTTGGCCCAGATTCACTAAAGATAGCGACTCAATCGCTGTTCGCCAATTCTCTGGCCGATTTTTAAACAGCAATTGATTCACTATCTAGTTTACATGCAAATGATTTGCACGGAGGTGCAAATCATTAGCATGCAAACTCCACGACTGAATCGCTCAATGAGCGATAGAGTCGGTGCAGAGCCCTGACAATAATGACAGGAGAAGCAGCCTCCTGGCACTGCTGTCAGGGCTTCTGCCGGGTTTGTTTTTTTTAATTGGGCAGATATTTTGCATATATTACACATGCAAAATATCTGGCCAATAAAAAAAAAATTGGAAAAAAGCATCCACCGACAAAGTGTCCCCTCCCTCCCAAAAATGGCAGGAGGATTCCAACTCCCTCCTGCCACAAGAGGCTCTGACCGCGCTGCCCCCCCCATAAATATGGCAGGAGGGATGCTCACTCCCTCCTGCCATCGGCCCCCCCCGAACTTAGATATGGCAGGAGGGATGCCCACTCCCTCCTACCATCGGGACCCTCTCCACCGCTGTTGCCCCCCGGCCTGCCCCTCCACCGCGGTACCTTTACATCAGGAGCAGGGTTCCCCTCCTGCTCCTCTAGCCAGCTCCTGCGCAATGTCGGCCTTAGGCCCCGCCCCGGTGCATCATATGATGCACGGGGATGGGACTAAGGCCCAGACTGGCTCAGGAGTCCCCAAGGCGCCTGAGCCAATCAGGCATCATATGATGCACTGGGGCGGGGCCTAAGGCTGACACTACGGCAGGAGCTGGCCGGAGTAGCAGGAGGGGAACCTGCTCTCGATGTAGAGGTACAGGGATAGAGGGAGGGCCAGGCCGGGGGGCAACGGGGTCCCGATGGTGGTGGGGTCGCAACAGCAGGAGGGAGAGGGTATCCCTCCTGCCATATCTAAGTTTGGGGGAGTTCGGCAGGGGGGGGTTGATGGCAGGAGGAAGTAAGCATCCCTCCTGCCATATTCGCATGGGGGGTGGGTGCTGCGTCGGTCGGAGCATCTTGAGGTAGGAGGGAGTGGGCATCTCTCCTGCCATTTTTTGGGGTTCGGGGAGGGAGGGAGCGCTTTTCTGGAGGGGGGGAATTTTCTTTTTAATTTTTTTTTTATTGACCAGATATTTTGCATGTGTAATCCATGCAAAATGTCTGTGCCATTGCAAAAAAAATAAAACCCAGGCAGACCTGTCAGTAACAGTAACCGACAGGTCTACAGCAGTCGGATTTTAGGATAGTAAAACCCGATTCAAAATAGCCAAGCGAATGTTAGTGAATCAATCGCTTGGCAATTTGTATGGGGTTTTACAAATTTGCATGGCCAGATCGGGAAATGGGCAATCGTGGGGGAAAACACAAGGTGGGCAGATTTGTGAATCGGTTGGAGAGCAGCGAACGTCGCTAAACCACGATGGCTGACTTCAGTGAATCGGGCCCTTTGATCACTACAGCTAGAAAAGGTACTTGCAGATATCTGCACCAGTTTTTTCAATGTAAGACACACATAATAGGCCTCTGTACTAAAGTACAGTAAGCAGTAACATTAATTTCTTCAATAACTGCTTGCCACAGTAGGGAGTAGAAAAGGAGTAGAGAATGTGCAAGTGATAAAGAGGGACACAATCTTGCAGTTAATGGAACTAGACAAGCAGCCCCAGTAATTGCAGCTCAACTCTCCATTCCTACCACCAATCACCCCCCTCCACAAACATCCTTAGTTTAGCTCCCAACTAGGGTTCTCATGGCATTCAGCGGGATACAGGAATGATCCCCAGTATGTTGTGAATAAAGGAGGGGATTTTCAGTAAACTGATTAAACCTCAACTCATGAGTTAAAAGTACGAACCTGCGGATGATTCAGTTACTCATAACAGCTCACTAATCATTATACAATCCCCTTCCAGGCTTCAAAGTGAAAGAAATGCTAATAAAATATTTACTGTGCAAACAAAAGTCTCTTCTTATGTAAACTATATGCCATTGTAGTGCTAAAGCAAGAACCCCAAAATACAATCTGATAAGAACATAAGCATTGCCATAAGGTCCATCAAGCCCAGTATCCTGCTTCCAATAGTGGCCAATCCAACTCACAAGTACCTGGCAAGATCACAACAGATTTTATGCTGCTTATCCTAGAAATAAGCAATGGATTTTCTCAAGTCCATCTTAATAATTGGTTATGGACTTTTCTTTTAGGAAATTATCCACATCTTTTTTAACCCAGCTATGCTAACTGCTTTTACTATTTTCTCTGGCAACACATTCCAGAGTTTAATTATAAATTGAGTAAATAAATATTTTCTCTGGTTTGTTTTAAATTTACTACTTAGTAGCTTCATTGCATGCCCTCTAATCCTAACATTTATTGAAAGGGTAAACAAGCAATTCACAGCTACCTGTTATACTCCATTCAGTGTTTGGACTTATAAAAGTATCTCCTGCAGTCAAATGTAAGACATTAAAAACATAACTAATCCAAAACCATCTCAATGTCCTTGATGTTCCTTTAATTTTCTTTTAAACTTTTTTTTTTAGGCCTCAGACTAGCCATTAGGTGCCATGCATTTCTATGGTCACCAAACAAACTTATGGCAATGGCATCCTCATTAGCCCCATTATATATTTTTTCACATTTTTCCTATTTAAAATGTTCAGTGCTATTTTTCTTTAGTGTCTCATATAACTTAATTCTTAAAATTATTATAACTTAATTGACTTATTTTAAGTCAGTCTTGTCTCGTACTATCATTGGGAAGGGACCTGTCATTCCGACATGTTTCGCCTTCTGGCTGTTTCAAAAAAAGTCCCCCCTTTTCAAACTTGTTCGCACCATCCCGATCTGCATAATGCTTATTAAGATAAGCACTGAGCACTTTAAATAAGAAAAATGTGAAAAAATATATAATGAAGCTAATGAGGATACCATTGCCATAAGTTTGTTTGGTGACCATAGAAATGCATGGCACCTAATGGCTAGTCTGAGGCCTAAAAAAAGTAAAAAAAAGTTTAAATGAAAATTAAAGGAACATCAAGGACATTGGGATGGTTTTGGACTTATAAAAGGTCACTTATCCGTGTAGCTCAGTTTTGGGTTATCCTTCAAAGGCTGTTGACCATTCAACAATATCCACTGTGCCTGTTTATGCTTGAATCAATGGCATCTTGCTTGAATATCAAAAATAATAATAACTTTATTTTTGTATACCGCTAATACCATAACAAGTTCTAAGCTGTTCACACTAAAGATTTTCTCATAAACTGGACAGATCAATCAATCAATAATAACATATAGGCCCACTAACCACTAATTTTCAGTGGTGATAACTGGTTAAGTGCTGTCAAAAATTAGCAGATAATCCCGAACAAGCGATTTAACCAGTCAGTGGCTATTTCTTGCTGGTAAAATTGTTATGAATATTGATCAGTTAGTGATTAGTGCTATACTGATGAAGTTGTTAGTTCATTTTATTTGCTCTCATTGTCCAGATCTTGCCTTCAAGGCTATAAATAATTAGCTTGCCTCATATATAATGAAGCTTAGGTTATTAAAATAGAAGCTATGTGGACTGCAATAAGAAACAAGTCATCTGACCAGACCTCCATTAACACCTACTATTTTATACTGTTGAAGGACAGATTAACTATCCTTAGAATAACTACTGATCCTGATGAATAATTTCAAATTTCAGTTTTCAAGATTTAACAAGATTTGTTCACTCAGGTCATATCTGGAGAAAGATGATTTCCATCTCCTAATACAATCATTGGTTCTTAGTCAGTTAGATTACAAGAATGTTGTAGGGATCACCAATCTTGGTCTACAGTATGTTATCTACAACTAATCCAAAATTCTGCAGTTAAAAAAATTATACTAACCCAGAAATTTTGATCTAAGTAGCTCCCAAGCAACAACTGGATTAAACCTATGCTCCCTGCCTTCTGCTATAAGTCTCCAGTACTTCAGAATATGATTCCAGAGGAAATCAAAACAGATGTGACCAATTTAAGAGGAAATTTAAAACATAGCTCTTAGTACAGTACAAACCACTTTGATTGTAATCACAGAAAGGTGGTATATCAAATCAAATCCTACTGTTGGTGTGCCCTGTTTTTTTCTTAATCCTATGTTTTACCCAAATGTGTATGCTATTTCCTCTTACTCTTCTCTGAATTAAACCTACACCTAAAGGCTTGGGAAAAACTTTTTACTATGTAGATTAGAGTATATGCACTATGAAAAAAATGCAAAGGAAGTGTGAATTTCTCAAAAGAGGCTATTTCCACAGACAAATGCTGTTTTACTTGAGGAAATGGCTTGGAATACTGACCTCTTCCATTAGCAAGTGTAAAAAAAAAAAATGACAAATAATGAGAAATCATATAACACAATATAAATAGGAAAAGCTGGAATTACATCATAACAAACATACAAAATACATCCCTTAGTTTTGTCAGTAAGTTTCTCGTCATAAAATACTGGTAAATGCAGTGGAAACAATTTTAAATAAATTCAGAATATTGTTTTTACTTTTAAATAAAAACTGGAGCATATACCACTCTAAATGGTTTGCAAATTTAATCCTACTTGTAACAGAAAGCTTTCACATTATAAATAGCTCTTTACCACGGTTAGGGTTTTTCATTTACTTCCCATTACAGTTTAACTGTGACTAACTTAGCAGACCACATCTGAGTATAGACTTTTTTCCCAGACTCTGCTCTAGGCTAAACATCCTTCTGTGTATATACCGTATTTTCGCGGATATAACGCGCGCGTTATACGTGATTTTACGTACCGCGCATACCCCTCGCGCGGTATATGCCTGAGCGCGGTATACAAAAGTTTTTAAACATAGTTCCCACCCCGCCCGACGCCCGATTCACCCCCCCAGCAGGACCGCTCGCACCCCCACCCCGAACGACCGCTCGCACGCGCTCCCACCCGCACCCGCATCCACGATCGGAGCAAGAGGGAGCCCAAGCCCTCTTGCCCGGCCGACTCCCCGACGTCCGATACATCCCCCCCCCGGCAGGACCACTCGCACCCTCACCCCGAAGGACCGCCGACTCCCCAACAATATCGGGCCAGGAGGGAGCCCAAACCCTCCTGGCCACGGCGACCCCCTAACCCCACCCCGCACTACATTACGGGCAGGAGGGATCCCAGGCCCTCCTGCCCTCGACGCAAACCCCCTCCCCCCAACGACCGCCCCCCCCCCCAAGAACCTCCGCCCGTCCCCCAGCCGACCCGCGACCCCCCTGGCCGACCCCCACGACACCCCCACCCGCCTTCCCCGTACTTTGTGTAGTTGGGCCAGAAGGGAGCCCAAACCCTCCTGGCCACGGCGACCCCCTAACCCCACCCCGCACTACATTACGGGCAGGAGGGATCCCAGGCCCTCCTGCCCTCGACGCAAACCCCCCTCCCTCCAACGACCGCCCCCCCCCAAGAACCTCCGACCGACCCGCGACCCCCCTGGCCGACCCCCCCACCCCCCTTCCCCGTACCTTTGGAAGTTGGCCGGACAGACGGGAGCCAAACCCGCCTGTCCGGCAGGCAGCCAACGAAGGAATGAGGCCGGATTGGCCCATCCGTCCTAAAGCTCCGCCTACTGGTGGGGCCTAAGGCGCGTGGGCCAATCAGAATAGGCCCTGGAGCCTTAGGTCCCACCTGGGGGCGCGGCCTGAGGCACATGGGCCAAACCCGACCATGTGTCTCAGGCCGCGCCCCCAGGTGGGACCTAAGGCTCCAGGGCCTATTCTGATTGGCCCACGCGCCTTAGGCCCCACCAGTAGGCGGAGCTTTAGGACGGATGGGCCAATCCGGCCTCATTCCTTCGTTGGCTGCCTGCCGGACAGGCGGGTTTGGCTCCCGTCTGTCCGGCCAACTTCCAAAGGTACGGGGAAGGGGGGTGGGGGGGTCGGCCAGGGGGGTCGCGGGTCGGTCGGAGGGTCTTGGGGGGGCGGTCGTTGGAGGGAGGGGGGTTTGCGTCGAGGGCAGGAGGGCCTGGGATCCCTCCTGCCCGTAATGTAGTGCGGGGTGGGGTTAGGGGGTCGCCGTGGCCAGGAGGATTTGGGCTCCCTCCTGGCCCAATATTGTGGGGGAGTCGGCGGTCCTTCGGGGTGGGGGTGTGAGTGGTCCTGCCGAGGGGGGAGAAGAATCGGACGTCGAGGGGGGGCATCAGGCTTTCAGGATGGGGACAGGACTTCAAGGGGGGACAGGCAGACCTTCAAGGGGGGACAGGCAGACCTTCAAGGGGGGACAGGACTTCAAGGGGGACAGGCACGGAGAGGCGGGGCAGTGCACCGAAAGTCAGGGCGGGTGAACGGTGAGTCGGGGCAACCAGAGGAGAGTCGGGGCAGTGCACCGAAAGTCAGGGTGAGTCGGGGCAACCAGAGGAGAGTCGGGGCAGTGCACCGAAAGTCAGGGTGAGTCGGGGCAACCAGATGAGAGTCGGGGAGAGCGAAAGGAGATTCGGGGTGGCCAGAGGAGAGTCGGGCAGCATGCGCGTTATATGCCTGAGCGCGGTATAGAAAAGTTTTTGTACATATCATCGTGATTTCTGCGCGCTATACCCCTGTGCGCGTTTTACAATGGTGCGCGTTATATCCGCGAAAATACGGTACTAATAAATTTAAACAGCCTCTTTAACATCCAAGAACAAATTTGTGACAAGCCATTTTTGTTCCACATAGCAAGTTAACATGGTAACCTTGTTTTTTTCCTATTATAAATATGCACTGTACCTCAACTGGGCTTTCATTGGACACTGATGTAGGGATTCATAATGGTTGTCAGAATCTCCAATTTTTCCTTTTGTTTTATGAGGTCAGGCAATATTACAAACACTGATATATTTCACTTTCCCAGCTGAAAACCTTCTCATTTGAGCAGGTTGAGGGAGTCACAATTTTGCAACCTAGCATGTGAAACAAGGTACGAAGGGGCAGGTTGCTAACCCCACATTCTCCTTTTGCTCTTGTCCACTGGCAATAGTAAATTAAACTGTCAAAAATGGAATTGTCCTGTCATCAACAAAGCTAAAGCTTCACAAGTATTGCAACATCAGATACATTTCTAATGCTGAATTTCCCTGCACCCGTAATTTCATCAGAAGCTTGCACTGGACCATGGTGAGAAGCTGTCCAAGGGACACTGGCATTGTGAATTCCTACAGAGGTTTGACATGCCATTTCAAAGACAGAAATTAATGAACAATACCAGCAATTTGCTATAGAAAAAAACTGTTCAGTTTTAGGTCCTGACCTTCCATTCAGTTTTGAACCTCTTTAAAAGGGCAGAAATGCTAACATGGATGTGACACTTGACACAAGCATGATCGTTCTCTGCAACAAAATCATGCACAAGTCACTGTAACAGGCATGGGCACTAAACATCATGCTAAATCGCTTAAGAGGTTATACACTAAGGGCTCCTTTATGAAGCCGCGCTAGCGGTTTTAGCGCACACACCGGATTAGCGCGCGCTAGCCAAAAATATGGAATATGTGGGACTTCCAGCTACATCAATCCACTCCTTACAAATTGTAAAAAATTCTGTTATACAGTTATTATATGGTTTGACTAAGTATGACCATATTACTGCATTTTTCAAGAACCCAATGGTTGCTAGTAACTAAATGCATTAGATTTAAATCACTGATGTTGGTGCATCAAAGTTTGTACCAAGAGTCATATTATTTGTTTAATCATATGTGCTGGCACACAGCGCAGTGATCTCTTCACTTGGGGGATGCATGTATATTAGATATGCCATCTTTTCAATGCACTCACTTGGAACATACTGTGCACTTCGGGTGAATCGATCGAATTGATTTAAAATAATAAAAAAATCAGCTTCCTGATTAGGATCCTCCCCCTCATCACCTAAAGCATGAGCGTCAGCGCTGCTTTTGCTAGCCGGCCGCTGCCACACCTGCTTTAGAGAGCGAGGAGGGAGGGTCAGTTGGGAAGTGCTGCTGTCTGACTTCCCCCCCCCCCCCGGCGTCCGGCTTCCCCACTGGCCTCCCCGCACCGTTTACCTTCTAGTTGCAGCCTGCACAGAAGATCGCGGTTATAGCTTCTTTGCAAACTGCTTTTAGCTGTTTCCTCCTCCGCGATCCTGCCTCTGATGTCAGAGGGGGTGCAAGCCTTCAAGGTGGGAGACAGGCCTTCAAAGGGGGGACAGGTCAGGGATGGTGTCATAGGCCTTCAGGGGGGACAGGCCTTTAAAGGGGCGGGGGGACAAGACTTTAAGGAGGGGGACAGACCTTCAAGGGGGGGACAGGCCATCAAAGCAGGGACAGGCCAGGGATGGGGGGGACAGGCCTTCAGGGATGGGGGACAGGCCTTCAGGGATAGGGGGACAGGCCTTCAGGGATAGGGGGACAGGCCTTCAGGGGGAGGTGCAGGCCTTCAGGAAAGGGGGGGCCCTGGTGTAGAAGCACATGGAGGGAGGGAGAGAAGGGGGGGTTCAAAGAGATGTGCATATGCCGGACTTTTGAGGGGAAGAAATAATGGGTCTAAAAATAGAGGAGAAGGAGAGAGATGATGGACAATGGGATTTAGGGAGGGAAGGAACAGAAAGTGAGAGAAGTTGGACACAAGGGATGGTATGGAGGAGGGATAGAGATACTTGATAGGAGGGTAGTTGGGAAAAGAAAGGGAGATATGGTAGGGAAGGAGGGAGAGATGCTGGATTAAAGTAGTTAAGAAAAGGTGGATCTGTGGATGGAGACGAAAAAAAAAAAAAAAGAAAGATGCCAGACCTCTGGGGGAGGGGTGGACTGAGATGGCAGATGGATTGTTAGCACGGAGAAAGAAGAAAGAAGGAGACCCTGGCAAGGAAGTTATCAGAAGACAACAAGAGCCTGAGACCAACAAGATTTGAATAATGACCAGACAACAAAAGGTAGAAAAACTAATTTTATTTTCCATTTTGTGATTAAAATATGTCAGATTTGAAACGTGTATCCTGCCAGAGCTGGTGTTAGACCGCAAACGTGAGCTAGGATTTAACAGAGAGGAAAAGTCTTTTTTGTTTATTTTGTTTACACCACAGCGCCAGTATGGTTAGAAGGCAAAGAGGATGAAGAGGTTATAAAATAAACCCCCCAGAATGTTTTAAAAAAAACACCCAATTGAGCAGGAAAATTGAATCAAATTGAAAAACCAATTCAATAGGCTGAATCGAATCGAAACTCTTTTTTCCTGAATCGGGCAGCACTACTGTGCACACAAGAGATGCTTTTCCATTGCAGGTTCACTTGGATGGAATAGCCAGTACAGTTATTTACCTGTAAAAAGTGTTATCCAAAGGCAGCAGGCAGATATTCTCACATGTGTGGGGTAACATCATCCATAGAGCCCGGTATGGATAGTGCAAGCTAAGAAAAAGCTAAGAAACCAACTAGAGGAGGTGGGAAGATTGTGAGAATATCTGCCTGCTGCTCTTGGATAGCACCTGTTACAGGTAAGTAACTGTGCTTTGTCCTAGCACAAAATGGCAGCATATTCTCACATAGGACTCCCTAGCTGCCAGGAATATGCGCAGGTCTAGAGGGAAGTTGGCATCTAAATGGAGAATTAATTTTGTAGAACTGCTTGGTCGAACCAACCATTCCATCTAGAATGATTCTCCAAACAGTAGTAGGATGTAAGGTATGAATTCAGGACCAGGTGGTTGCTTTACAGACTTCCAAAATGGGAGTGGAAAGTAGGTAAACTAGTGAAGTGGCCATTGCCCTAACCTTATGTTCAGTGACACGACTTTCCAGTGTCAGCCCAGCCCGAGTATAGCAAAAGGAGATACAGTCTACCAGACATGTGGAGACGGTTTTCTTGTTGACAGGAGCTCTAAATCTGTTAGGATGGAATGACAGGAACAGCTGAGTGGAAGTTCTATGAGGTTTGGTCAATCCAAGTAATAAGCTAATGCATGTTTACAGTCCAGTGTTTGGAGAGTGGCTTCACTAGGGTGCGAGTGCGCTCTTGGAAAGAAGATTGGAATTACAATGGATTGTTTTAGGGACATTCCAAATTGTTTTGGGGAGGAATTTTGGATGAGTTCAAAAACCACTTTATCATGGTAAAATGTTGTAAAAGGCAGATCTGACACAAGCACTTGAAGTTTACTTACTCAGCGAGATGTAACAGACATGAGGAATACTATTTTACAAGTAATATGTTAAAGAAATGAGGCTGAGATTGACTCAAATGGAGGCTTCATCAGATTGGAAAGAATAACATTTAGGTTCCAAGCCATCAGAGGAAGTTTGAGAGGTGATTTGGTGTGGTTAAGGCCTTTCATAAATCTGGCAACCAAGTAGGGTATAGAAAGCGCTAACAGCACTTAGATGAACCCTAACTGAAGTAGTTTTGAGGCCTGAATCGGAGAGGTGTAGGAGGTAGTCAAAAACTGATAGAAGAGGACAAGTGTATGGGTCCATAAAATGGAGATTACAGCATGCCGTTTCATGTTTTACCATATTGTGTTTTATCATGCTTTGCCATCTTGTCTAAGATTACCATGCTATGTGTCACCATACTATGTCTGAAAATGCAGCACCGTGGTTGGAGCTGTAGCCTAAGCACCCTGAGGTTGTGCATGCAAGCCCACGCTGCTCCTTTAGACCCTGGGCAGGTTACCTGCTCACTTATTGCCCCAGGTACATTAGATAGATTGTGAGCCCACCGGGATAGACAGGGAATTATGCTTCAGTACCTGAATAAATTAATGTAAACTGTTCTGAGCTCCCCTTGGAGAACAGTATAGAATAAATAAATAATGCAAAATGAGTCCATTTGAAAAAATAGCAGTGTTGAGTGGAAGTTTTTCTAGAAGCTTCAATAACAGATGCAACTGGATTAGAGAATGTTTAAGTGTCTACTGGCTAGGAGAGAGCTACCAAGCTGGGAGAGCTAAGGAATGCAGATTGGGATGGAGGAGAGAACCTTCGTTCTGTGTAAACAAGGTTGGGAAGATTAATAGAGGGATGGGTTTCCTTACACTGAGTTGTAGTAGCAAAGAAAACCAAGGCTGATGTAGTCACCGTGAAGCTATGAGAATCATGGTAGCTTGCTCTTTGGTGAAGTTCAAGTACAGTTTTCCTGAATAATTGTAGTGGAGGAAAAGCATAAAGAAATTTGTTTGTCCAGTCAAGGAAGAAGGCATCTGATTCCAGTCAGTCTGGAGTGTAGATTCTGGAAGAGAAGGTTGGTAATTTGTTGTTGTGAGGGGATGCAAAAAGGTCCACTTCTGGGGTCATAAGACCATAAGAATAGCCTTAATGGGTCAGACCAAGGGGTCCATCAAGCCCAGTAGCCCGTTCTCATGGTGGCCAATCCGGATCACTAGTACCTGGCCAAAACTTAAGAATCAAATGGGTGTTGATTGAAACACTCACCAACATTGGAATTGGCAAACAGCCATCTAGATGAGTGTTGCTGTTTCTTCTTACATATATATACTTTTTCCTTTTTAAATTTTGAGGTTTTTGTCTTTTGATACACAAATAAAATTATAACCCTAGTTAGATATAAATAAAGTTTACATTTAAGGGTGGGATGGAGGTTTGACGTAAATGATTATATGGCAATTTATCAATTCAGGATAAGGACCTGAAATAACATGTTACAAGAGGTTCTTTGTACTGAGCCTTCTGCCTCTATACCAGACATGGGCAAACTACGGCCCGCGGGCCATATCTGGCCCATTTAGTTTTTTAATCTGTCTGCCAACCATCCAAACCCCGCCGACCACAAGCCCTAAACAGGCTGCTTCACGGCCTTCTTTCGTCGGGGAATTCCATCTGCCGCATCACTGATGATATCATCAGTAACGTGGCACACAGAAGGCTCCGACAAGAGAAGGTCATGAAGCAGCCTATTTAGAGTGCTGCTGGTTCGACACTACTCTGGAGGGAGGAATGTAGGGCTCATGGTCAGCGGTGTTCGGATGGGAGGGAAGGATGGAGGGTCAGCGGGGATTCAGCTGTGCGGCGGGGGCAGGTGCTCAAGGATTTTGCTGCACAAGGGATGGGAGGGAGGGAAGCATGGAAACTGGGCAAGGATTCTGCTGCACAGAGGGATGGAGGGATAGAAAGATGTTCTTGGTCTGGCCCCTCTGTCAAATTTAAGAACCCATTGTGGCCCACGAGTCAAAAAGTTTGCCCACCCCTGCTCTATGTGATACTTCAACCTCCTAGTGAATTCATTACTTGAGAGAGTTTTCTTCAAGCTATGGAGCTGTATTAACGGCTTGAACAGGATGTTACTTACATTGCATTGATATACGCTTAAGTTGTTACATTTGTATTTCAATTTTTTTTATATATATTTCTTTATGATCCAAAGAAACCCCATTTTTCTATGACAAAACCCAAGGAGTAGCATTATTCCATGCTACTGATCCAGGGCAAGCAGTGGCTTCTCCCATATCTTTCTCAATAACGAGTATGGACTTTTCCTCCAGGAAATTGTCCAAACTTTTCTTAAAACCAGCTACACTATCTGCAAATCTAAGAATATATAACATAATATGGTCGAGTTTAGTGACCATTTGTGAGGTTGTAACTTGGTTGCTATGAAGTTTAGCTTCCCTGCTAAGTAAAACCGCTATTAAGAATATGTTATGAGGGATCACCCAGGACCAAAATTTGGATCACTTCTTGACAAAGTGGGCAAGATCCTGTGCCCCCTTGCTTGTTTACGTAGCACATGGCCACTTGGTTGTCTGTTTGAATGAGTACTACATGATTGTGGAGGCTATCTGGAAATGTGCAGAAAGCACTGCAAATTGTTTAAAGTTCGAGGAGATTGATCTGGAGACATTTTTCTTGAGAGTTCCAGATGTCTTGAGTATGAAGGTCATTGAGATGGGGTCCCCTTCCTAGCATGGAAGCATCTGTTGTGAATATTTTTTGATGCGATGGAACATGGAATAGTAGGCTTTTGGAAAGATTGGCTGAGGAGAGCCACCATTGAAGAGAGCATTTAAGATGCAATGTCACATGCAGTTTCTGGGATAGAGGTGCAGTGGTTTGAAATCATTGTGACAAAAGTGCCTGCTGTGGGATCCTGATTGCAAATGGTGTCACATGCACAATGGATGCTATGTGATCCAGGAGACACATCATAGGATAGGCAGCGACATGGAGTATAATGCTGAGCCTGTTTGGTGGTAGAAAAGCACAAACTTGACCTGTGCCTAGGAATGTTCCAATGAATTCTAGTGTTTGAATGAGTTGGAGATAGAACTTGTCATAGGAGTTCTAGGAGGTGTATTATTGCAGTCATAGGTACCTGTGCTTGTAGCAGCATTAGCACTTTGACTAACCGGTCATCTAGGTATGGGAACACATGAAAACTGTGTGAGAAAAGAGAAGCTGTTACTATCAAAATCTTTCTGAATACTCTGGGTGCTGATGCTAGGCCAAATCGGAGCACGTTGTAATGAAAGTGATGTGCTTCTACTCGAAAGTGCAGGTATTTTTTGTGAGCAGGAAAGATGGCTATGTGAGTGTATGATTCTTTGAGATCTAGAGAGTAAAACCAGTCATTCTTGTCTATTAATAGTAATGTTTCCAGAGACAGCATTCAAAACTTTTCCTTCACTAAATATTTGTTGAACACGCGGAGATCCAGTATTGGATGGAGACCTCCGGTCTTTTTCGGTATGGGGAAAAATATTTTGAGTAGAATCCTTAGCCCCTCTCTTGCAGAGGTACTTGAACTGAGCTGTGGTACGGCACTGAGCTGGAGGAGGACTGAGAGCTCTTTGTGAAGTAGGGTTTTCAATGGGAATTGAAAAACAACTCTCTTGGAGGATGGTCTGGAGGTTTCTCCTGAAAACGAAGGGCAAAGCCATGTCTCACTACTTTGAGGGACTCAGTGGTCTGTTGTTATAAAGGACCACTGTTGGTAAAAATGAGTGACATGGCCTCCTATAGGGAGAATCTGAGGTATGGGTTGTGGAATACTGGCTAGGCTTTCTAGGAGAAAGTCAAAAAGATGGTTGAGATTTCTGTTAAGACTGAGTTTGCAAATGCTTAAGTCTCTGATGTCTGGAACGCCTTTGTTGTAGAGCTCGAGAGGAGGTGGAAGGCAGCATGTAACTCCATTTGTAGTAGTAGGAAGAATGTCTAGGGTTGTAAAATCTTTTAACTGGTTGAGGTTTAGAAGCTTTTGAGGATGATCGGAGTGCCAAGAGTCCACATGTCAATTTTATTTAGTTGCTTCATCAATTTTATTTCCAAACAAATTGTCTTCTAGGCAGGGAATGTTGACCAAAGATTCTTGGACCTTAGCATCCAGGTCAGAAACCCAAAGCCATGTCTGCCTCCTCATGGCAATAGAAATGGCTAAGGTTCATTAAGTGACATCGAAGGCATCAAATACTGATTTTTGCCATATCTTTTCTGGTTTCAAGCAGATCATTAATAATGTGTTGAAAGATGTTTAGATGAAGCGTTGGGATATATTGTTCATATGCAGATAGCTTCTGAAGTAGAGTTTTCATGTAGGTGAATATAAGAATAGCCTTACTGGATTAGTCCAATGGTCCATCAATAGCCTAGTAGATCGTCCTCTCGGTGGTCAATGCAGGTCACTAGTACCTGGCAAAAACCAAAAGAGTAGCAACATTCCAGGCTACCGATCCCAACGAAAACAGACTATTTCTCCAGAAACTTGTCCAAACCTTTCTTAAAACTAGCTACGCTATCTCCTCTTACCACAAGCTTTGGCAATGCATTCCACAGCTTAACTATACTGTGAGTGACAAAATATTTATCCTATTGGTTTTAAAAGTATTTCCCTGTAACTTCATCAAGTGTCCCCTAGTCTTTGTAATTTTTGACGGAGTGAAAAATTGATTCACTTGTACCCATTCTTCTCCACTCAGGATTTTATAGACTTCAATCGCATGCGTGTGTGAGTGGAAGCTTCTCCTCTGACACAACTGGAAGTTGCCTCAAAGGAGAAGCTTTCACCCACACACATGCGACTGCACATATGCTCCGGTGGCTTTCAACAAGACTAAAACCTTAAAATGTGCCGCAAAAGTAAGGGGGAGGGAGAGAGATAGATAGATTTGGGTAGGTAAGAAGGAGGGAGGGGGGCCATGCGCGATCGGTGACCACACGCGTTCCCTCCCTTAACTGCGGGGACAGGTCATTCACCGCTCCACAGGGCGGTGGATGGCCCTGTCCCCGTACCTGCGGTGAGCACCTTTCCCCCTTCCACCGTTTTGGCAGCTACTCACGGCTAGCTGCGGGTAACATCCACTATGTCATTCTCTAGTACACACCAAGGGGGAATTAAGTATGCTTGCTACCATTGCTAATGCCATTACATTATTAGTAAATAGGCCCTAAAGCTTACCTGCAAAACATAATGTGTATTACTATACAGTAAAATGGTATTGCTGTTTCATAAATCAAGCCCTGAATGTTCAAGCCATGGTTTCCCCACAAGACTGGGAAATCATTCTCTTCAAGGCTTACCTTTATTTAGCTGGATATCCCTTTGTGGCACTGATGAGACTTGGATAGGGTCTTCAACACAAGTCATACAGTGCAAGGAAATAAAGAAGACATGCAGAATGGTCCATATATATGGAAGGAGGAATATATTCCAGCCTTGAAAGATATATAGCTACACAAAGCAGATTCATTATCAGGTTGCCTATTTCCATCACTCTGGATGATACTGTAAAGTAAAGGATGCTGGTGCATTTACCAGTATAGAAAAAGCAGCTGGAAGCAGCATCTTGTCAGTCTAAGTGCAAGGGAAGAATGAATGGGGACATATTAAGAATGTGCTTCTGTTACTCATCTCTTGATTCCCACAGAGCATTAAAGCCCCCAGTCAAAACTCCCCGAAACCATAGACAGCCTGAACTGCGATGGATGAATATGATTTAATATATTATTAGATAACTTAATATTAGCTTAGTATTTGTATGCTACATCAGGTATGAATCACATACATCAAGAAAAAAGTTAAGAATTGGCTTAATAATGTACTGCCCTTCAAAACATTAAAATAGGTTTAGTTAATACAAGGTGGGAATAGTTCTCTCTCAGCTACTTGAAAATACAACATAAAATAATGGTTTTGAAGTTATTAATTAAAAGCTGTAATCAAATATTGTTTTAGAATACCTCCATAAAATTTTAAAGCTTATCAATCATTAAGCAGAGGACAAAAAGTTAAATTGAGATGAGAAATCATTTCACACAGCTTAATACTGTCAAAGTGACTCAATATTCCTTTATTAATTCTCATTTAATATCACTTTAAATTGCTGCCATTATTATCCTCTCAATATACAAAAGATTCTCTGTAATTAGTCTGTATTAAGCCCCCTTATTTATAAGAAGCCAAATAAACAAACCCACTTTAATTACCTGAGTTCTTCAATATTGATCGGAGCATCAAATTTTAATATGACTATTTCAAATTTCCATATGACTAGTATTTAAATTTGTTCCAGAAACAATTTTGCAGGCATAAATGACTTTTCATTCAAAGTATGTAAATTATTGCCTAACACTGGGGAGCATGAGGCTTTCCACGCTAGCCGCATGTTTATATAGACCTTGGGGGCCTTGATACTTCATGTGCTGCTCTCTAATATGGCAGAAAAAGCCACCAATTACCAGAAGAGACAAA